>NW_024609883.1:9004920-9237958 GCF_016920785.2 Ixodes scapularis | reverse complement strand
CCCCTTGGTATGGGCGTAATGCACGCTCACAGTTGCCTTACCCTCCCGGGTTAAAACCAATAAACAAACAAACAAACAAACAAACAAACAAACAAACAAACAACGTAGCCGCCCGAGCGGAGAGCAGACGATGAGGGCTTGGATGAGAGCGCTTCGGTGCGCGAGGCAGTCGGGGACTCTTTGCTGCGTCGCTGAGCATGACGTCGTGCCGGGGGTTGTCCTTGACTGCGAGCTTCCACCATGCTCCTAAAGGCCACGCAAACAGAGCAAAAAACTTGTAAGCTTGGAATTGTTGCATCGTCTCTTTAAAAAGCGTGAAGCAAACTTTACGCTTCTTAAAAGGACGATGCAACAATTTTTGTCCTTTCATTCAATACCGCTAAGAACTATTCCTTATTCCGTTCTGCGCAAGTTCAGTTGCAGCGAAAATGGGAGAAGATCGAGCAGCGTTCACCTCCTCAACTCGCAGTCAGAACGAGCGGCCTAACCACGCGTTAGGGTTTGCAAAGCGTACGGCGCGCAGACTTCCTGACGCAGTTCAGGTTCGGATATTGCCGTCATTACAGCTATTGCATTCGAACCACTATCGGAATACTCGTCGAGGCATTGATTGCCCCGAGGGCCCGAGCCCAAACCGAATGTTGGCGCACTGATCGTGTCCAATCTATGATGTGCACTTGAATATCATTCACCACGGTCGCCTCACGTCAACGATGAAGTTCACGACTATACGCCAGGAAGTTTCGCCAAGGAGAGACTGAAAGAGGAAGTCCGTTTTCATCATCAAAATTACACCGCGATCGAGAAGCTTCTTGATCAGTGGCGTCGAGTGCGAGCATACCTCGGTCCCTCTAGTGTCAGTAAGGTAGTGAGATACGCGGCATTTGCTGCGACCTCTTCGGAAACCCTTCCTGCGCACCACCGACCTTGCCGGTAGCAGACCGTAAACCCCCGAATCACGGCCATTCGGGCAAATCCCGAACGTGACGTCATGAGCGGAAGAACCGCGAGAGGTTGCCACCGAAAAGATGTGCATGCCGCTCACTCCGACAAGCCCGAGGTCAAGCCTCCGACATCACTGCACCGGCTTGAAGTTTGAACTGGGGGCATGGCAGCAACGGATCGGAGGACACAAAGGGAAGCGCGTTCGGAAAAGTTCGTGCAGTACGTCAACGGGACACTTTCGCAACCATCCCTACCTCCCCCCTCCCCCCCCCCCCCCCCCCCCCCCCCCGCCAAACGGGCGATCTGACGTTCACGAAAGCGTCCCAGTCACCGCCGAAGATTGCCCGGTCGCTTACTGCGCGAGCACTTCCGAACCCGCGCTGGAGGGAACACTCGCGAGCGAGCCACGGCGGCGCCTTTTGCGAGGCACGTGGAGGGAGAGCGCCGTAGAAAGCGACGAGCGTGAACTGGGACAGGTCCCACGAGGCTGCTGAAGAGTAGGACAAGAGCTCAGGGCGGTCAGCCGACAAGGACAGCGCGGCGCCCGCCGCCAGTGGGACAACCATCCGCTCGCTTGCGCCACCGGAGCTCGCCGCCGCGAAACACCTGTTGCCGCTACGGGCACCGCGGCGGCGGCGGCAGTTCCGAAGAGGAGAAAGCCTTCCTCCCCCCTCGTCGGTCGACTCCGCTGGCGGCGTTGGCGTCGGTCGGCGTTGCTGCAGCCGCTCGTCGTCGACGTTTTTGCGGCGCGCTCAGAGAGCACGTTGGGCACGTGCCTAGCGCAGCGGGGAAAACACACACACACTGCCGCCCTGGATTGGCAGCGCGGCGGCGTCGCACGGGAACGAGCAGCCAGCGACGCGGGAGGCATGGACAGGCCGTGACGGAGCCCCGCTCAGCATGAAGTCCAAGCGTGGTAAGTCCCTTTCTGGCCCGCCCGAGTCGACGAGGTCGGCGTCGCGGCATCCGATCCCGGGTTTGTGGGGGGGGAGATCGGTTTGCGGTTCCGTCGACGCAATGACGGAAATCGCCTGCCTTCTTTCTCGGCTATATTCGGTCGGTCCCCCGCACGAGCACGCAGCGCTGGAGGCGCCTGATGCGGAAGCGCGTGAATCGAAGACGCGTGCGTTCTTGCGATCGTAACCTTGACTGCTTAACCGCGTTTCAAAAAACAGGAAAGTTTTGCGGTTTTGGGGCGCCTTCATTGTGCCTTTTGAGGCAGCTTACATATCGAGAGCGTGAACACGCGGAACTCTGAAAGCGCGGCGGTGAAAAAGCGCTGACCGTTGCGCTTGGCGCCTCCGACCACGTGCTGGCGTGACAGGTCCGTCCGGTCGGTCCGGCCTGGCTTCCTTCTCGCTCTGTCAAGTTTGTCACAAACCGCGATCGCTTTTTTCAGTCGGAGTTTCTCTCTGAGGTACATCTTCGGCTCCTAATCATGCGAAATTCGATTTTGTTTCGCTTGCGGGCCACCGAAAACCGTGTGCGACGGACGAGCCGGCGGTGAGTGGTGCCGTGGAGCAGCGCCGCCACGTCGCCCTTGACAGCGAGCGGTGTGACGCAAATGCGTTTTGTTATCGCGTCAAACTGCGCCTCCGGCTCCGCGCCGGTTGGCTTCCTCGAGCGGAGACTGGATGTGTGCCGCGTGCGGAAGCGTTCGGCAGCGATCCGGACTCCTGGCCAAGCGAGCGGCGTTGCCCCCCTCCCGCGTGGACCTGTGCACGCTGGCGGAGACGTCCATACGAAGGGTGTTGCGTCCGGGTCATTCGAAAGGTGTGGAAGAACACTGCGATTTGTAGATGGACAGAACGTTTCTTCAAATTGAGTTCTATAACGCCTTTCCTTTTTTTGTTGACAATTTACTCCCACGCAGACTGACTGACACACAAACAAACCGAAAAACCTGAAGAGGCATATTTCTAAAAATTTCAGTACGAGGAACTGTCAAAGGACCGTTGTCACTTCTTGTTATTGCTGCGTTGATTTGGTGTGCCGAACGTACTCCTTGCATAACACGCCCCCCCCCCCCCCCCTCCCCTCCCTTCCTGAGCAGCTATATTGATGAGCATGCATTTGTAAAACGACCCCTTAAGGTGAGATCGAAATCACGATGAAGCATTTTTAATGTCCCTTAATCCCACGGATAAATTCGAGAGACAAGTCGCCGTGCAGAGTGTTTTTCGAGCGGCGCCTCGCGTTTATTTATGGGTTCGCGGGGGTCCGCTAACTTTGGCTGGCGATGTGTCGCCTTGCACATGTACCGTCACGTAACGGTTTTTCGTGACGCTCTTTCGCACCGTGCCACTCGCCTCGTGAACAACCGGCCCTAGAACGGCGTCAAAACTATTCTAATTATAGATGACGAAAACCTTCCACATGAAACGATTTTCTCGCGAAAGTATGCGCGATTTGAAGTATTTGTTATCGCCTTGGGCCGGTTTGCTGCCGGGCTCCTCGGGTTCCGCTAGCCAGTGAGAGCCGCCGCCTCGCGAGTTGCAGCCCCAGATTACACTTTGCCCACCAGCCAAGTTACGGGGAGCGCCGAGAGGCGCCCGACTCGCCTATCTCTCCGACCACGCTCTTTTTTTATACATTTCTTTTCGCTTAAGCGAACCGACGATTGTTCTTCGTTCTTGGCGGCTTGGGTGCACCTGTCGTAATATGTGCGAATCTCTCGTAGCCTCCGACACGCCCATTTTCTCGCCCCAAAATGCGCGTCCTTGTTTGTGCTCCAGCCGATTCAGCATGATTTTGTTGTCCACGTAATTTCCGCCAGATTTTGCTCCGCACGGGGGACTTCTGCCGCTGCCTCCACGACAGTAGGTTTAGCTTTCGGTTGATTCTGTCTCTTTTTTATTTTTTTTCTCTCGTTCTGCTCTCCGCAACATGTGCTGTTTGACGTGGCTGGGAGAAAAGGCGGCCGCATGAAACGCGCCACAAGCGCAGGCACACACGTACACACGTGTGTACAATGGGCGGCGCGGTTCGCCAGAACGCGGTTTCGGCGCACACTTTGAGCCTTTTACTCGGACAGGGTATCGGGGAAGCGCCGAGCTTTACCGCCTGTATCTGCTCCCTCGACCGAGCACTTTACACCACGCTATACTAATTTTCGCATCGAAAAAAAGAAAAGAAAGGGAGGTTAGCGCATTGTTCGTACGCCGCGCAAGGTATATTCTTACGACATCTGGTTGTCTGTGGAAGAGGCGATATGCTTTCGGTGTTTGAAAAGTGTACATCTTGATAAGATTACGTATAGATTATACAAAATGCACCCACAAGTATCTTTATTCTCCACATGAAGGGGGAAGCTCTTAATGCTCCGCGGGGAGCCGGACTTTTTTTTACTACAATTGCTGACGGGAAATCGTGTTTAGTATGCTCTATGAAAATGTTTGATTTGTACGAAATACCCCAAAAAATAAAATAAAAAAGAAACGGCTATTGCTCGTTTGTTTGAGCAACGTTCTCCTCTGTGTACTCTACATTTGCATCCGCACACAGACAGACCAGCTATTGTCGCTTATATATATCTATAGGTTATGTCCGTGCAACTAGATGTCGTCGGCGGTTCTCGCGATTGCACGCGTTCAACGTGATTTTGAATCGAATCACGAAATGTTTGAGCCGCGCGAGCGGAAGCACGTCTTACGCGACATGTCACGTAAACATTCAACGGGCCGACGCATGTACTATGAAGGTGTTGCGCTGGGTTACAAAAGCGCAGAGATGTTCCGACGAGGACACGCAAAGTTCATCCACTCCCTTTAAAAGGACGCGCACACTTGTCCGGATTGTCTTACGGTGCTTCGAAGACGGCCTCTCACATTCCTTGCGCGTCATTTCGCGGCTGATGTGACATTCCCGCTTTTCGATCGGCTCTGCTCGAGGTTTGCCTGATTTGGCAGACGGTTTATCTTGGTCCATCGGCTGGAAGGACTGGTTAGAAATATATTATTCTTTTAGCCGTCTGCAACTTTGAGATTACTTACGCTTTCAGTGCAATGGTGAAAGGAGTAGTGACTGCTGGAGTGGTGCGTCTGGGGAACGGTGTTCTATACACACCCCAGACCTTCACCACTCCACAGACTGAAAGGATGAGGTGTGGTAACTAACTGCTCGCACTACTGAGGATCAGATCCGAGCTGACTCACTCGTCCCGTTCATTGAGTGTTGATCGTGGTGATGGCGGGTTGACTGATTGGGGATGACCATGTCGTTAATCTTTGGCAAAACCATATATTCGCCTGCTCAGAGACGCGGCTCATAAATCCTTTGAATTGGAACGACGCCCCCAATTGATGTTGATTCAGCTCCAATCCACGCTCCCACGCGACTCCTTAGCCTGATGTGAGCGATATATCGATAGTCATACACACCGTGTGCGTATAGGACTCAGCTGGACGTAAAACAGCCCGGGCATTTTCTTCTTTGTAGCTTTTTGTTTTGTTTCTTGCTCTTGTCCATTTTTGCTCTGACGTCGGAGGTGATTCATAGCCACGAACAACGATAGCTCGTAAATCGTTCTCAAATCGGCTCAAGCCCATTCAAAGTGAAGATTAAAAAAAAAAAAAAAAGCTTGTGTATGTTTATAAAGCCTAGAACTTGGCCTGCCTCAACGGGCGTCGAGTCTCCCAACTGTACATGAGAAATTCAGCCAGTGCAGTACAACCACTAGCACGGGGTCTTTAACGTGCTTCAGGCAGTAGTGATACACGGCCGCACGCCGGTACGATGCTCATCCAGATCGAAACGGGCAGGGGCCAAGGATTGAACCCAGGATCCCTGGGTTCTGCAGCGCGAGCTTTCGCTCCACGTGCTCCGAGCTGGTGTGTGCTAGACCACTCGCCCACCGATCCCTTAAAGTGAAGAATAAAACTGAGTCACCCTGACCAACAGTAATGGGGAATCCAATATGGAAAGGGCGAGAGTTAATGAGACAGGAAAAATACTTTTTTTTTTCTTTTAAGTTCCTGCGGCTGAACTTCCAAGCGTATCGCGGTTCACACGATCTCGCAGTTTAGGCTATTCACGTCGTCTCAAAGACGTCCTCCGTGTAAGCTGGACGCAACCTTACGCGAGTGTAATGTTTATGCAATCTGTATCCTTCTTCCCGCGAAAAAGAGCTGTCTTCGGCGGCTCCAGTTCGACTCCCGAAACACGTAAACACCCGTAGTGCAACCGTTGGATATACACTGTCAGAACAAAAAGGTGTATTGTTACACCCTTTGTCCCATATAATACACCCCAAATCTTCAGTTCGAATTACAGCACACTGACGTCGACCTAATGGGAGTAACTTTCTCGAAATGCTTGATTGCCGTGTGGTACAACTTATAGCTAATGACTACAAAAGAAAAAAAAAAATCAGGGTTTTTTTCGGCCTTACTGCAAAACCTCAGTGTTTTCTTTCTGTGGTCTTTGATACGTACAGTCTCCGGCAATATGAAAGACCCACTGGGAGCGCGTGGCCGAGGCGGTGGCTGGCGGGGGCGCCGCGAGCGCTCCGGGCAATTCCATTCTGCTTCGAGGGGAGGACGCTCACTCGGGGTCAGCTAAAGCGAAACGCGCTTATCAGATTGTGCTGAGCCCCGAGTGAGCGTCCTCCCCTGGAAGCAGAATGGAATTGCTCGGAGCGCTCGCAGCGCCCCCGCCAGCCACCGCCTCGGCCACGCGCTCCCAGTGGGTCTTTCATATTGCCGGAGACTGTACTTTAGCTGTTTAACAAGATATATATGGCACCGTTATCGAGCCCCTCGTAGAATGTGGGGCCGTCTGTTCGACTATAGGGCGCTGTACTGAAGTTTTGGGGTGCATTATAGGGGACAAAAGGGTGTAAGGTGACACCGTCGAAGTGAAGTTTTCGGGTGCATTATATGGGACAAAAAGGTGTAAGGTGACACCGTCTAAGTGAAGTTTCTGGGCGCGTGATATGGGACAAAGGGGTGTAAACAGACACCCTTTTTTGTAGAGAGAGTACTCCTCACAATTCAAAAAATAATAAAGCACATAAAATCCTCATGAGGCAATCGGAGGAACGTAGCCAAGAAGTAGGCGTTAGACATGCTTTTCGGGGAGCGAAAAACATGTTGTCGCGTCGATTTCCCCGCTAAATGAACGTTACATGATCCGACGTCACGCGCCGTGATCACGTCGCCTGACAGCATGAAGTCCACGCGTTGCGTGACGTCACTCTGCATGCTCGCTGGACTTTACGTCACGTTGTCAAGGTAACGTCATCTTCCCCGCTAAATTTAGCGCGAGAATTCACGGGCGGACGCACGAGCGGACGAAATCCTGGGTTTTTGGGTGTTAGAAAGAATTACACGCTTTAAAGGAGCAATCGTTCGATAACGTCAACGGCATACGGAGCGCCAGCTCGTCTGCTTTTTTTTGCAGGGGTTGTGGCGACGTCAGAAAGACGCCGAGCTCTGATTGGCTCTGATTGAAGAACAGTGGGTAGACCTCAGAGCGAGATACCTTGAGGTCTGCCCGCGATCCTTCAGTCAGAGCCAATCAGAGCTCGGCGTCTTTCTGACGTCACGACAACCACCTGCCAAAGAAGCAGACGAACTTACTCTCCGTGATGACATCTTGCCCCGAATTGATTTCAACATCCTCGGTCGTGGTCTTAGTTCTACCCCGACGTAAAAAAGTGCACTTATACCAGTCCCGGCGGCGTCTACCTGCTGCCACGGCGAAGGACGACCCGTGATTTCCTCTGCTTACGAGGACAGCCGGAAAGTAATAGCTTAGTCCGGTTAGAGTGACGCGAAGGGGGGGGGGGGGGGGGGGGGGGGGTGTATGCATCGCCCACTGTTTCCGTGCAAGCGCGTTATACGAAGCGATCAACTAATGTCTTGGCTAATGGAATCCACGCGACCTTTTTGTCTCGTGGACTCGTGCGTACCATAACGCCGCATCGAAAAGTTCACCGGTCACGCGATGCGATATGCGGTCGCTTATTTTTAGGAGCCGTTTCGCGAACGTATTTTTTTTTTTTGTTAATTGCGCCTCGGAACAATTTGGCGGCTTCTTTAATTACTCTTACGGCGAAGCTGTTATGCGCTAGGATCTGTGGAAAAAAATGCGTCCGCGGATGTTGACAGAAAACTCACTCTTGGTCCTGGCAAGTATGAATCAATGAAAATAAAAAGAGGGGGCGACCAGCGTGAGTCAGCCTTCCTTGGCATTATTAGATAGTGAAGTCCTGATCTCTTGTTGCGAACTCTGGGCATCGTCCTCGAGGTCGTCCTAGAGGTCATCCGACAGGCCGTCCTAGGCGTCGTCCTCTAGGCGGCGTCCTCGAGGTCGTCCTGGAGGTCGTTCTTGAGGTCGACCTGGAGGTCGTCCTAGACATTGCGCTCTAGGCATCGTCCTAGACGTCGTAAAAATAACAGTTTCACTGGTCCTCGATCTTCACGTGAAGTGGAAGGATTCTACAATTTTTTATTCGATTAAAAGCAAAATTTCGAAAAGGTCTCCTCACCGATGCACGCCATCGTGCGGAAGCGAGAAGATTTACCGGGGAAACGATGGACCGAGTAGTAACGAGTAGGCAAATGAAGATAAAAAAACGGCACGTGTCAAAAAAAAGGACACGCAGAAAAAAAAAAGAGGGACAAGTTGCAATAATTAGGTGACCTAGTAAAACGATTGAACATAGGAAAGAAAGAAAAAAAACGGTTGGGGCTTGCTTCGTGTTCCGGTTCTCCCCCTTCCAGTTTTGTTTCCGTCGTCATACAGTAGCGTTGTTTTCCTTGGAAATAATGGAAACTTTATTTTTAAACTAAGCAATCAGTGACTTTGGATGTCACATGACCCGGTACTGGTTCCAGTAAACCTGTTGTCACCGGCTTCGTTTTATTTTTGCGCTGGCAGTTAACCAGAAATTAATATTACTTTGAAAGTAACCAACCGGTGAGTTCGGGTGTCCAGGGACCAAGTATTGGCGCCGGTCAACCTGTGGTTGGCAGCTTTATCTTCCCTTGTGTTTTAATTTTGAAAACAATAACAACAACAACAACAAGGATGTTACTTAGAAAGTTAGCAATCGGTGACGTCGAGCGTCACGTGATCACAAACGGATGGTGTATCCTGTCCCGAGCATTTCATTATCGCTCTTCGGCCAATGAGAGTGAGGTATTCGTGAATAAGAACGCCGATGAAGTAATCACTAATCAAGAGTGATTATGGTACTGGGGCCAGTCTGTATCTGTTACTAACAGCTTTTTAGCGCAGAAAAGCCGGCGTCGGTGGCGTGACAAGAAACGCCGGCGTCGGCGACGTGCCGCGAAAATCCTGATTGGTCGATAGGATTATGAGGTCCCGGTCACACGACCTCGCGCGGGAATTTCAAACAACCCGCAACGCTCACCTGAGACCTTCATAAAATTTCGACAACATCTCCCACAAAGCCGTTTTGACTAACTTGTCAGAAATCAACCCCAGGAAAAAGATGTACAACTACATCCGATCCTTCCTTACAAACAGAACAGGGGTGATAACGGTCGGAACAATAGAGTCTGCCCCATTCACGCTAGGAAGCAAAGGAACACCGCAGGGCTCCGTCCTGTCCCCTTTCCTTTTTAACCTCTCCCTCATCAACATTCCCCCCAAATTGGCAGAAATACCAGACCTTCATCACACGTTCTATGCAGACGACATCACGCTTTGGGTAACCAAACGATGTGACGGCTACATAGAAGACACACTCCAAAAAGCAGTGGACATTACTGAGGCGTGCGCATGGGAAGCCGGCCTAATTTGTTCAGAGCTAAAATCTGAACTATTTGTGATCAGACAGAAACCAAGAGGAAGGAGAACTTTAACTTCCCTTCCACAAGTGAACATCTATGTCAATGGACGATCCGTCAAATAGGTACAAACTATGAGAATACTAGGGTTGTATCTACAAACGAATGGAAAGAACAATGCTACACTCACTAAGCTCAAATGCACGGTTGAAGCGACGGCGCGATTAATCCGTCGCATTGCTAATTGAAGGCAAGGGGCGAGGGAACAAGATCCATGCCGACTAGTGCAGGCCTTCGCGCTAAACGGGATACTCTATGCCACCCCTTATCTCAAATTTGCTACAGCAGAAGAGGACAAGTTGGAACAAGGTGGAAAGTTGGGCGAGTTGGTTGATGGTCATATTGAATGGGTCCTTCGTCTTTTTTGCACTGTTTTAACCGATTCAATATGACAAATTGGATAGCATGATACGGCAGGCCTACAAAGCCGCCTTAGGACTCCCGCTAAATGCCTGAACAGAAAGGCGTCTGAGGCTAGGAATACACAACGCTTCCAATGAACTGAAAGAAGCCCATTTGATGGCTCAAACTGCGAGATTAGCCAATTCCAAAACTGGCAGGAGTATTCTAACCAGGCTTGGCATTAACTATCAACCTACTAACAATGACGCTAAAGTAGACTTGCCTCGCGACTACCGGGCAGCCCCCTACTGGGCAAACCACTTCCGAAAAATATGCACCCGATACACCACGAGGGCAGAAGACAAGCACCAGCCAAAGCATTACATGCTAAATACGGACAGCGCAACGAAATAATTTATGTGGATGCAGCAGAATACAAACGTACAAATGCCTTTGCAATTGTGGCTATGAACGAGAACGGTGATTACATCGTCTCAGCAACCATCAAAACCAAATCTTCCGAAACGGCCGAAGAGGCAGCTGTAGCCCTTGCCCTTGCTCACTCCCAAGGCAGTACCATTCTTAGTGACACTAAAATGGCTATCAATAATTTCGCAAAATGGCGAGTTACAAACACCTCCCTCAGACTGCTAAATGCCAACAACAACAAGACAGCCCACTATAAAGCCCGAGGTATCGTCGACCGGGCAGTGGTTGAGTGTGGCTTCCTGAATCCCACGAAGGACTCCATGATCACATATCATGATCTAACCAATTATTTCAAGCTAGAGAGAAGAACTTTCCTCCCTCCGCACAAAAGTCTGACTAAAGAACAGCAGGTTACGTGGCGTCGTCTCCGGACGCGATCGTTACGCACCCCTTCACTCCTCCTAAGGAATTGCACAATAGAGCCGCCCCCTGGTGACCTACTTACAAGTCCTTCTCTCGAGTGGTGGGAGACCGTGCTGGCCAGCTCTGACCCCAGAACCCAAGTTCTGGCGGCGGAGTGGGCTGACGAAGTCGTCGAGGGCTATGCAGTCCCGACCACTTAACGCGATCTCTAAGCACCGAGCTCTTTTCGACGAATGAACGTTTTACTATCTATCAAACGGGACGTCACGTGCGAAATGAAAGTGATTAAAAAAAAACACGACATGTAATGAGAATCGAAGCCCGCCGCGTGTCTCAAACGCGAGTAATTCAGTTGCCTTAAGGAAACATTTGAAGAATTTTAGGCGGGATTAGAACCCACGACCGAACTTCGACTGTTAGCCCTACACGCTACTGACCGGGCCAATCAGGGCCACGCTTGCACGTCTTGGGAACGAGCGGGGATTTGGTTGTTTCGCTATAGCGTTCCACTTTTAAAGGCGATACTTAAGAGTCCTCCAAGTTTCTTCCCTCGTGATCTACCAGCACTGAATTTTTTTAGTTATTAAAAAATTGCATGGCAAATTGCTCGACAATATTGTTGCACACGTGAAGCGTTCTACTATCGCGTGACAAAAATTCACGTGACGTCAAGCTTCCCGCTATATTTAGCGGGGAAACTGAATTGGTGCTTAGCTCACGTGACGCGAATTTCCCCGTTAAATATAGACGAGAAACTAAATTTCCGTATAGGTCACGTGACATCAGGTCACGTGACATCAAATTCCCCGCTAAATTTAGCGGAGAAAATTATTTGGTGCCTACGTCCGTGATGTCCCATAATGCAACACTGCGCGCGTTGCATTATGAGACATCACAGGCCACGGCCTCAAAAAATACGAGTTCACAAAATGCGACTTCACGAAATGCTGAGCAACTAGCCAAAAAAGGTTTCACGTTAAAAAAGAAAAAAAAAACTTTAGAAGTAAGTGTTTGTTGACTTGGGGTCTCCCGCGGTCTGGAAATTTAATCTAATCTCTTTTCACGCACGGGTAAATATAATTTTCATTGCTTATAACTATCATTCTCGCGCTCACCGGCCCGTGACCTCCGATTCCTGACGGAGGGTCCCCGCGGCAATCTGGATGGTTCCAAAATGCGGAAGGAGTCGGAAATGTCGGCTCGCGAGCAGAGCCAAGTCGGAACCCTAGTCGGGACCGAGCCGCCGCTTGACCGGATTTCCTTTTTTTCGTGCTCGTGTTTGGGTCCTTCTGTCGAACCGCCCGCGGTGCTTCGGCCATCGATCGGCGTTACGAGGGGCGACGCCAAGACGAGCGGTTCCCTGCGAACGCGCTACCTGAACCGCGGCTCTGCCGGGACACCTTTCGGGCCCGGGCGTTCGTCGGGGGGGAGGGACTCAAAGTATCTAGTCATTTTTCGCTCGTTTCAAACACCAATGTACGTTTCGGGATTGCTGCGATCGCTGACAGCCCACGGAAGGCAAGGAGAATCTCTAAGCTCGACTTTGCCACCGTTTCTCTCTCCAGGACCTTATGCGAGTTTTCGATCTTATCACGTCCATCTTTTATTCTGTCTAGATCAAACCGAAACGAGTTTTTGTTGTTCTTTCCACCTGGTAATGGTGCCATACTATGTACACTGCTACTACGGAGGGTAATAATCCCATCCAGCGCCACCCAAAATTAGGGTCCACTGGAGTGTCCTGCGTTACGAGGTTCGCTTTGTAGCGTCATTCGCCGCATTTGGAGCAAAGCGAAGCGTTCGCGAACTTTGTACTTCAAGCTTTTGGTTAGCGGTCGTATTACCTCGGCATAATTGCTCCCACAGTACGGAAACATCTGACATCATCTTAACAAAGCTTAACTTTCCCCCTGTCTAAGCCACGTACGTTTGATGTTTTGACATTTAAGTGTTTCCTAAGGCAAGATGGTGACTAACTCGCCGAACCGTAGCGTTGTGTGTCGTAGAGCTGAATACGTCAGACCAAAGGCCCGTTCACGCGGTTGCGTTCGACTGAGTTAAGACTGCTTGTGTGCGAGCTGTTGCTATGGCGACCCTTACGACGCAAGGAAGCACTGTGCTGCACGACGCAACGCAACCGGCCAGCTGTGTGTGAACGGGCCACCGCCTGGCACGTCTAAAATACTATAAATTTCGAGGCGGCCTCGTAAACTTTGATGTGTATAGTGGTATCGGTAATCTGTGGCATTGCGTCGGTCACGGATCCTTACTCTCCACCCCCCTCCCTCTCCCTTTTTTGTGGTTTATATATACATACACACATACATACGACAGAGCAAAACTGATGCCGACACCCCCTCCGAGAAGAGCTGCCCCCTATTAAGAACCATACAAACTGGACCACATTTTTCCTGTAACCCCGACGAAAACCTGCCTCAGGTCGAAACGTGGAATAAATCTTCCTGTTTTGTTTTCGACCTTTGCACACTCTCTCTCTTTCTCTTCGTCTCTCTCTTTCTCTCTCTCTATATATATATTTAAATGGCGAGTAAAAGAACGGTTGAAGGCAATATACACACCAGCTCTTGGAGCTGCCGCGAAGTCAGGTCTGTGTGCCCTTCGAGCCCACCACGTGAAGCGTCAAAGCGCTTTGGCACGAGGCGAGAGCACCGTGGGCGAGAGTAATGCCGCTTTGGACACGCAGCCCCGGCAACCTTATCGTTTTACTGGACGTATCCATCCACCAGCGGCCGCGTGGGTATGCAGTTGCACGAGACAGCAGACTGAAAAGTGAATTAACCATCGTCTCACGGAATCGTCGTTTCTATAGACACGGTTGACAAACGACTTCGCTTTTCGCACACCACCTGTGCGCAGGAACCAGATCCGCGTCACGTGACACGCCTCCTGCGCATGCGCGGCGCGACGACAGCAGCCACGTGACGTCATAGTCACGTGGTGGCGTCCGTTTTGCTTTTATAGGACCGCAGGCAAGGCTGAAATCCGATGGAGTCAATCCAACAGCGCGCAAAAGCGCATCGTCACGGCGCTCGTTTTCTTTGTGGGTCAGGTGGCGCAAGCTACCGCACGTTACAAAGGGTATGGCCAGTATCATCCATCCAACGTGCGCGTTGACCTTGGTCTTCTTTTCTGCGCACGATTGGTTTAGCCGGTGGTAGACTACAACAGGCTGAATTTCATTATAGATTTGACGTTGAGGCGTCAGATCTATGATCGAAACCTTATATATTATTGATTATGTTAGATGACAGCGTGCGCGTTCGAGTTTTAGTATATAGGGGGCCCATGCTTTTGTGTCATCCAAACAGCTTGGGGACCCGCACTGTGGATGCGCGGAACTTCTGCGCAGGCGCAGTGCGACGCCCCAAAGCTGTTCGGGGGGCCCTAAAAGGGTGGGAGCACCCTGATCTAAAACTCACTATTGTAGTCAATTCTGATGACGCCTTCGTGAACGCCGAAGAAGGGCCTGAAACCTTACATTATTTAGTCAAAGTTTACATCGTACGCCGATGGTGATTGCCCAATCCCCCCGCTTATTATGCTGCGCATTTCGTAATGCTACGAACATTTTCCCGCGCCGCTTAGTTCATTGATCTCGCACCCTACGCGTTGGCGAGGATAAGAATATCTTGGGACCAGAAAACTCCCGACGCATGGACGTGAAGAAGAGCATGGAGTAAACGCAAGGCGACAACGGACGCGCGAATTCGCACGACGAGTCCACACATTTTCGAGAAGATCAATTCAAGATCTCGGCGAGTGTTGCGATTCGATGAACGGATTGCCGGGAGACGCGCATTTAGCGGCGAAGCTGGCAATGACAAGTAAACAGGCGCGAAGAGAGAGGCGCGGCCTCATCGGCTCGTGAGTGCGCCTTCGCGCCTTAACCTTGTGGCCGCTCTTTTCTTCCTGCTACAACACTGGCTCGATGACACCGATGCGTTCTTTGCTCTTTGAGAAAACAAGCTGCCTCCGACCACATGTGCGTGCCGGCCCTTTGCAACGCTCGCTGTTACTACGCGCTCTCTTCCGCGCTTTTTGGGCTCTCCTTCGTCTCTGCTTTTATTTGTATTTATTGGTAAGGAGCGGCACTCCCGCAAACCGGGTGGTATGTCTGAGGGGATCGGCTGCTGTCAAGTAGCTTTTGTCCTTTCTTATCGCGCGAAGTGCATAGAAGCAGTCGGCGTGAATTTTGGAAGGTGTTGCTTCGTGGGCACACGGATGCCTGGCCGTGGCATTGTTAGCGGATGTCCGCAACGACGAAGCGTAAGAACCAAATTTTAGGAATGGGGACACTCGGGGTGAGATGCAAAAAGGAACCTGGATGTGGACAGGCTGTCTCGAGCAGAACATACGCAATCCGTATGCACCTGTCTGCCTCTCCCGATGACACTTTGGCTCCGTCACACTTAGAACTGCGGGCGCTCCAGTTACGGTGACAACTGAGCGGTGCAACGGTTTGTTGCCATGGTAACGCGAAATTTTCTGTCACGACTGAAGCGTCCTTAACATGATCGAACGGTCTCACGTTTAATATAAATAGTTTTTTTTTTGTATAAAATGCATGTATAAGGTTTCTTTTTCCTGTTTTTTCTTCACTGTTAAAGTTATAAATCACTTCTATCCATTTTATTGTTTATTAGCCTGAAGGGGTTTTCTCAGCTCTGTCAGACAATGTGCGTGCCCTTTTGGCACGACCCCTTGAATGCGACTGCTTGCATCTCAGTATTCTGAGTTGAGTTGTAACTTATTTCATTTTGTTTTGTTAGTTAATTCATAGCAGTTGAATGATTTTAATTTGATCGTAGATGGTTTCCTCCGTAAAATGTGCGGGATATTCATCCTTTAGGATGCGACGGATCTTTGGGGCATTCTCAAAGTCTCGTTGTCCCGAGGATACCCTTCTCTCTCACTCTCTCAAATAATTAGTAATTATTACTGGCGACTTAATGGCTGTTAGGGAGCGTCTATGAGGTCTTTCTAAAATCACTGCCTCGATATCCCCGTGTCAAACCAGGTTCAGGTTGGCTTAAGCGTTGTTCATGTAGAGTCATCGATTGACCGTTGGCTTTGGAGTTGTAACTCCAGTTGTATACATGACTGGCGACAGACGCCGAGAGATACTGAGCGACGCCATCTCAATAGAATCAAGTAGATTCAAGAGACTCTAAGGGACAGAATTTAGCGAGATACACGTAGCTGTTACGATTTTTACTTTCTGCTCCAACACGCCCCTTAATCCCCCATTTAATTTTTCTTCTTCTTTTGTTCCAAAGTAAACGTTGTTTTTTACACGAGTATCGAGGCAACGTAGTTATGAAGGGCTCTGTCACCTGCTTTACATTCTGGGTATAAACAGCTCTTGAGAGTACCCCACCGTACCGATATTGCACGATTTGGTTGGGAATTCTACGGTTAAGCAATACGCGACTACGTACCCTGTGTAGACCTTCTTCAGCGTAGCTACGCCCCAGGCCCGATATATTTTCTCGCATGTTACAAACACGCGCACGTATGATCATGCCGGCGAGAAGTTCGCACAATTAGCGTGTGGTTACATAAACCACTTGGTTCTTGATCCCCATCACCTTCATACGACATCCCCATCTTCATAAGTCATGCTTATTGGAAGGCGACGGTTATCCGTCTTTATTTTGTCGACGTATCAAAATCATTCAGAAAACGCCAGTGCTGTGAAAGTTGCGACGTTTCAATGCCGCGTTCAATATTTCTAAAACTCTACTCTTCTCCTTTCCGCACTAATTAAGTTGACTGTGTGGCGGAACCTGCAGAGTGTGATGAACGTTTCTGCCTTTTTCGAGTAACAAGCGCTGTCTATACTTCGCTTTAGCTTCGGTCCAAGCGCGGCCGATGTTATGAGCCGAAGGGCCAATCAAGGAGAGAATGAGGCACGACGTCATGGCGTGCTCTCTGCAGTTCATAGGACCAGCCTGTGTTCGCCGTCTCTCTGTGCGTACTTCTCCGCCGGCTAGACTTATCAAGCGGGGAGAGCTCGCCATGACGTTGCGCTCTTTACGCTGTTTGATTGGCCCTTTGGCTCATTACATCGGCCGCGCTCGGACCGAAGCTGAAACGAAATATAGGGTGTTTTCTGCAAACAATAACATGCCTCCACCCGTCAGAACAATGTTGCCATCACGCCGCTGTATTGGTGTTCATTGTTTTTTATGGCTCCATACTACCGAAACTCAAAAAAATATCCGCCAAAAACAAACGGAAATGGGTGCTGAAAATGTTGTTCGTGCGGGACAGTAGTCTCCGAAAATGGCGACAGCGGAAAGGGAGGCCAGTGGTGAGGGTGTTCGGATGCGCGGAAGGTTGACGAAAGTAATTCCTGGAGAAAGGGAACAAGAGGGACAAAGGACATACACAAATCTCCAAACGGAGCTAGGTGACTGGTGCTCGACCGAAAAAAATCCGTCTGGTCCGGGTGTCGAACCCGGGACCTCTCCATTTCCAGTGGAGCTCTCCACCAACTGAGCTAACCAGGGGTTAGACGTCAATAGAGCAGGCGGTTTTTTTTCGGTCGCGCACCAGTTACCTAGCTCCGTTTGGAGATTTGTGTTTGTCCATTGTCCCCCTTGTTCCCTTTTTCCGGGAATTACTTTCGTCATTCTTGTCCACCTGGCTTGCACCTTTGCATTGAATTGCATTATAATCAAAGCGAAAGCTTGCATGAGAGAAAAAAAAAAGTTCAGTACAGTAATTATATCTTTGCGCTGTTTCATTGATTGCAATCACTGTGCGGTTTCGTACGCGTGAAAAACGCCATCACGTGGCGAAAAGACCGATAGCCAATCGGTTATCGAGAGCCCAATGTGTTATTAACGTATCTAGTGTATGGAGTTTTTAAAAGTTAGACGAATATGTCGGCCCACCTCGCTCCCTTCAACTCCGATTCCATGCCGCGCCCAGAACGCTCCCTTTCGCTCTGGCGCCAAACAGACTTCCATCGTGGCGCTCACTCACGGCCCAACATTCGACCACTCCCGCCTTTCGGGATTTTTTGTTTTCTCTTTCACGTTGTCGGGAATTCATTTATTTTGTTTAGACATTTGTTCGGAGAAAAGTGTGACGTGCCCGGACTCGTATAGTCTTGCTTCAAATAAAGTTCGAAGTGCGACCATTTGATATGCTTTAACGTATATTTCGTTACTCAGATGGTTAAATCGAAACTACAGCCACTAAAAATGCGACAAGTGCGAGTAAGGACAGTCCGCCATTTTGGCGCGTAAAATCGTGATTGCCAGTTATTTGAAGTTTTTATTTTATCTGAATTTGCAGGAAACCCGTTTCCATTCTCGAGGAATGTTAGAATAGTCCACGACAGTGTGCAGCGATGTCGCTTGATCTTCGAAACACTGAATCTAAGGTTCAGGAACTCGGATGTTCAAATCGCAGCTATAACGCAAGTTGCGCCCGCTTTGCACTAAGCACAAAAATGGCGGCACCCAGGATGCAATCCTTTTGACATAAAAAAAAAAAAACTGTGCTCAACTGCTTCCACTTATCGTCTGTTGCGAGCCGCAATCTGTTGGTGTCACCTAATTGCAGCTCATGGTGTAAACATGCACGTTGCGGCAACATATTTAAATGTTTCTAAGTCATGAGCTACGGAGTACGCCTCCTTTATTCGAGAAAGCCTGTTAAATCGCGAAAGAACGTCGCCGCTGCGAAGGGGAAAGGAGATCAGGGAATTCGAGGGCATGCGCCGGGGGCTTCTCGGGCAGCGTCAAACAATGCCCCAGCGGTAAAATCCGAAAACACGGAGGAAAAAATTTGTCGTGGACCCTTAACTAATCTGCCCCTGTCCAGTTTCTCCGTGCGCCTGTGGCCGCCTTTCTTTTTTCTCCATTGCGGTTTCTTGTTTCGCAGAGAGGCCACCGCGCGTATTTTTGGCGCTGGCTGAGGGATCACCCCAGAAGTGGCTCTGCGGTACCATATCGGTAACCGTTTGACGCTTCTCGCCTTTTTGCGGCAGCTAGGCGGTCATGGCTGCGTCGTGAGATCGCCAACCTTTCTAGAATAAAGGCGGCATATGACAGAGATAATATATTCGAAGGAAGTAAGATTAATATAAGACGAAAGGGAGAACAGAGAGGTTCGTTAAGGCGTCCTGACTTGGTTGACCACTCGGTGCTGGTATGGGGAGATGAATAAGATAAAGAAGAGGACTGTCAAAAATAATAGTGATAAAGTTGTAGTTCTTGATCCTTCCAAAGTGGCTTCAGCGTGGCGCTAACTAAAGCCCTGTATGAATTCGGCCGAAAGGGGCGAAACTAAAAGCACGAACATATTTGCGTTGTCCTGAACTACGTTGTCCCTGAACGATGCTTCCGCCGCACGAGCGCGCGTTCGCTTTTGCAGCTTCTGCTAGGCTCGCACCTAAGGTTTAGGGCCATTGCAGAAGAAAGTACGAAACTGAACGCAGTAAAATTGGCATAAATAGGAATTCAACGCAGTCACGGAACATATACTTAAAAATATTTATTAACGGCAGTTTCGAACGAGGCTAATGCGGGCAAGGGGTTTCAGTCTGACAACGTTCTAGGGATACGAAAGACTCGTTGTAGTCGGAAGTCCGACAAGGAGGAATGAGAGCTTTGAACTGATGGTCGATGCGTGGAGAAAAACGTAAGGCGGATCGAGATGAGTTCTTATTTTAGTATATGATTAGTACGATATAATTTGAGTTAGAGACACAGACGTGGGCATTTACGGCCCAACCAAGAGAGAGGTAGGGAAGGTTTGGCTTTCACGGATGATTCACTGCCTGTATGATAGTGGCTGAATATAAAACGAGCCCTGCGATTTGAAATGAGATGAGTGCGTTGTGACTCAGCGCTCTATAAAAGTGGCTGCCGAGCCTTCTACGCACTGTACCCTTTCCGCTTACGTCGACTAGGTCCGTTGTTATGACGCCAAACTTGCAGTCTCTCCTACGACCGAGGAAGAGGCGAAGAAACTTCTTGACAGGCCTGTAAACTTTCTGAAAATGTAAAAAAAAATCCACTCCCACACTAAAAAACAACAACAACAACAACAACAACAACAACAACAACAAAAAGCTACGCCGTTTCTTTTTAGCAGTGCGCTCGGTCAGCCAATTACTGCGGATCGCGAGGAGTGCTCGGCCAATGACGCGGCCGGAAATATGTTCACACCCTGAAACGAAGTCTGCGATCTGACACTAAGCGTGACATTTCAGTCACTTGCGTCATGCGCGGTGTCACGTAGCAGGCTTCTTCATACTCCTCTATGCATGCATATAGTTCCTCCATTCGTAGTGTTGACGATGCGCAACAATTGAGCGAGACGATGGTTCACGTTGAAGCAACCGTGTTATTGGTCGTATTGCCCGTGGGTTAGAGTCATATTCTAGTCAGCTTAAGAGAAGCAAGCCCTGGCATCCTTTTTTCCCACGCACGGGGTCGCGATCGGTTCTTCGGCCTTCTTATCGGTGAGTGCCGTAATCTAGGTGGCTGTGGAACGAGAATGAAATGTCGGGGTACTCGCCCCGCCCCGTGTTTCTTAAAATGTCAGTGGCTCCAGTCGGGGTCTAGAAACGCGCTTTTCGCAGAGTTCTAATTTCTGACTGGGGGAAACTTGTGCGTTTTTTATCGAGTCGAGTACTCGTCTCCGGACGTTTAGGTCTTATGCAGTATACATTATATCGCGACGGAGTACTGGCGACGTGCGCAACCAAAAGCGAGCAAAAGTGTGGTCGACAATGCAGGATTGGCTGGACCACGACCGGCTTTGGGCTGGGCATTCACTATGACGTCTGTAGTTGGAATATTTTAATCTACCGAAGCAAGAGTAGTAACAAACTGTCAACGTTGAAGGTGTTGCTCTAAGAACGCGATGGATCGAAGGCGCTTTTTTCATCTACCGTCCGACTTGTCTTTCGCCACCGATAAAAAGGTAGGACTACAACTTGCGACGTCACGGCGATGCGAATTCCAGTGTTGCGTCATCACAGTTAGGAACAGCCAGAGGGCTCTGCATAAAAAACGGCTCGACGCTAGATAGCCCAGATTGGAGAGAGGGTCCCTCTCAATCCACGGGGAGAGCGTGTGCAATGTAATGGCGGTCACCTCCTGCGGCGATCATCGCAAAGTGTGCATGAAAGGCGGAGGTGTTTGCAGACGATCGACACTTTCGGCACTGGCTCGCAGCCCGTATTGCAAATGAATAAAGCACGTGACGACGATCGATCAGCTGGAAACCCTGGCGATACAGGCTCTCTCTTCATCGCTGATCGAGTGAATTGTTGCATTCACACGAAGAAATGTGTCATCTTCAACCCGATGACATTCTTTCTTTCCAAATACCGTGAAATGTATTTTACTTTACCGTAATCGTGATATTGACTTCAGTCTGTATTTTTCATGTGATCTCTCGTCGAACACTTCCATCGGTCAGATATCTCATGTCGCGTCTTCGTGTAATAGATGTATGCATTTGGTACGGAAACGTAACTTCTACATAAAGTCGCCGGAAACGCGGAGTAATTTTATTCGGGCGCCACACGATATCGTTACGATTCTTCGCCATTCAATTGGTTGTTCTCAGTTCGCCAACGCACCCCAACATCACGCGAGGGCGAAGACAGAACACGTGTAATAAGAGTTCCCGACGCCCACCTGCGTCCAATCTGTTCTCGTTTCTAATTCGGTCTTCAGAGAAAAGCACGCCTGTTCTAAACATTTTACGATCACTTTTACGACGTTCGTTCTTAAAGTGCTCCGTTTCAGTTACATGCGGCTCTTCATGTGGCCCTTCGAGAAATCACTCGGGGCAGAGTCAGGTGCTCAAGCTGCTTTCGGCGATGTCTTTCGAGTTCGCGCGTTCGTTTACCTTATTCCTATATATATATATATATATATATATATATATATATATATATACCGGGTGTTTGTGCGAAGACTTTCAAAAATCCTAAAACTTAAAGCGTAAAAAAAAAAAAAAAAACTTTCTTCGGGAACAAACTACCAGCCACGGCGGACGTCAGGAATTGCCAAAAACATAGTAATTAGCCAAATAATTAATTAAAATGTGTTAATTAACTTTTTAATTAGTGGAAATAGACATATGGTTCTAATTAGAAAGTTGCTGAGCGTTATCGAAAACCACTAAATCAGTCACTTTCAAAAAGAATTTCGGCGCGTGAGAAGCGTAGTAGTGCACTAAAGTTACCGCTCTTTGAGCAGGTACAAGGCTGGGGCTAGATAAGAGACGGAAAAATCGCGCGGGCGCATTATCGCAACCGCTAGCTTTGTACCTGCTCAAAGAGCGGTAACTTTAGTGCACTACTACGCTTCTCACGCGCCGAAATTCTTTTTGAAAGTGACTGATTTAGTGGTTTTCGATAACGCTCTGCAACTTTCTAATTAGAACCATATGTCTATTTCCACTAATTAAAAAGTTAATTAACAAATTTTAATTAATTATTTGGCTAATTACTATGTTTTTGGCAATTCCTGACGTCCGCCGTGGCTGGTAGTTTGTTCGCGAAGAAAGTTTTTTCTTTTTTTTACGCTTTAAGTTTTAGGATTTTTGAAAGTCTTCGCACAAACACCCGGTATATATATATATATATATATATATATATGTATATGAATGTATATATGTATATATATATATTAATCTGTCTGGACCTTGATGGAGAGTAGGGAAGGACGCGACACCGTCACCCCGAAGAAGGCGCCTAAACAGCTTCTGTCGCAGAACCCACGCTCGGATGCACACGGAACGCGTGTCCACGGTAGATTTGCATTGTTTGCAGTAGAAACGCTTTAACTTTGTTGCGCCTATGTCTAGAGAGCTGGATGATAGCCAGCCGCCACGGGCGCCTGGTGTCACCGCTGCAGATAAGGAATTTAGCCGGTGCAGTACGACTGCTGACCTCTCAAACGTGCGTCACACAGTAGCGATGTAGGGACCTCACGGGTTACGAGGTTCATCCATAGATCTAAACTTTTGGCGCGCAGCAAGCTGGGCTTCAAAAAAGCACTTGCAGCGGAAAGGCGTGAACACGCATTGTGCCGCTTTAGACAGTCCTTTAAGCCTATTGCTTCGAAAAAGAAAGAAAAAAAAAATCGATAGACGAATATGCCTTTGCCCTCGTATCTACTGCCCCCAACGTCTGCGTATGAGTAATAACACTGGTTATAGTATTATTGAATTCGAACAATCAATCTCGCTGAGTGTTTTACAGCTCCACCGTGCTTGCACGCGTTCCCGTTCTGGCATCATCGCAACCGTGTGCAAGAATCAGACGAACTTCGCATAGTCCGATCGTTCCCTGGCACTCTCGGTATTCTTGCGAGGTACCGACTAGCCCATCTCTTCCCTTTACCGCCAAACTAAGAAGCGTGTTTACGGAAAGCCTCTCTGCCGCGACGTCGGTAGCAGCCGTGGCTCTAGGAGACCTCTATTTTCCGGTGAGTGGCGGAGGGGGCGTCGTTGAACGTCGCTCAAAGCCCGGCCACAAAGCTCCTCTACATCATACAGAAGACAGTGTGCTGATTGTCGGAGGCACGTATCACTCCCTTGGATCGCGGCAACATTGGTCGTACGAAGACGCTCTGCTGACATATCTGAACCATGTATGAAGAAAACATGCCTAGAATATGCCCGACCCGCAGGTAATTCTTGCAGCGCATGCCCTGTCTCTTGCAGATGTACGAGCAGGGGAACGGCGGCTTAGAAAATGCAGCGGCATCGTGTTACTTTTTATTTGTTTACGAATACTCTTCCGAAGGATCGATCTGTCGAGGAAGAGTGTAACGAAATTATCGGGTTTGTCTCGTGAGCCCCGTCGCGTCGAACCGAGTTTTATTGTTCGACAAACAAACTGGCGGACCTCCAGACCGACGGAGGGAGGAAAACGAGAAGTGCCAAGACGACAAGGACAGGACGGTCCTCTCGCGCATACCGAAGAGACTTCCACTCGAGCCTCTCCGAAGTTACGCAATTCTTTCCCTCCTTACGCAATCTCTGTTTGTGAGGACCACCAACTGGTTTTCGACTCGCCTGGAACCAAAGGGTACGCGTTACGACGCCATTCCGCCAAGATGCTAAATTTTTCCTCGGTCGTCTCGTGAAGAATACGGAATCGAAGTAGATAATTTACGAATTTTTTATGCGCGTTGCGTGCGGCAGTGATTGAGGAAAAGACGGAACCGTCGCGCCCCTCGCATCTATAAATCGAGAACGGAACCCCGGGAAGGGCAACGACAACGCGAATTATTGAAGGGTCCTGATTGGCTCTAATTGGGGGATCCTTCAATCAGAGCCAAACAGAGTTCGGCGTTCTGACGTCACCACAACGCCTGCGAAAGAAGCAGACGATCTTGCGCTTCACATATACACCACCACGCGGCGCTGACGTCACGCCGCTGCGGTGGCGCTGCTATCGGCAGGGCGCATGCGCAGAAGCTCCACCTGACGTGATTTCTGCGCAGGCGCAGTGCCCACACCTCGTGCGGAAACTGCGCCTTTGCCCACACCTCGTGGGTGCTCGTTTGCAAACAGCGCGTTGGCCTCTACGTTGACGGCCTATAGTTAATTAAACATCACGAAAACAGCGCGAAAGACGACGGCCAAGTAGAAGACCGGACGGGACAAGCGCTTGTCCTGTCCAGTCTTTTACTTTTGTCCTTGGCGATAAGTGTTTTTGCGAGGGTAATGGAAGCTATACGTGTTCGATGGACCAGTCAGCCGTCGGTCATGCTCCGCAAAATCAAACTCTCCGGGCATACCGCCCACGCTCGGTGAGGGAGGTCGGGCAGTCGAGACCAATAACTGATTGGTCCTGGATGAACAATTCTTTAGTTAATACGAGCTGAAACAGCAAATCCGGCCTTCTTCTGCATTTATGATCTCTCAATTTGTCGAATAGTCCGAAGTATTGCGGCCTCACCTTCGCGTTCCATTCAGACCGAACTCTCCCGAAAATTGGCAGAAACCCGAAGGACAGTTTCACCTCATTTTGTCCGCGACAGTTCGTAGCTTCCGCTGCCCTGTCAAGTTACTGCTTGACGGTTTATGGTCGGTGACGGTTTATGACGTCACTGCGACGTCGCGACGTTATAGGTCGCGCATCGTGGCCGTTGGCTGAGGGGACGGAAACGAGCCATAGGACAGTCCGAAGTATCGAATACAAGACAAAGTATGCTTTGGTGCACCTCGCGACGTGATGCCGCGTCTTTGAAGAGCGCTTCGATTATTTGCAGATACAAAACAGCTTTTTGGTGACTGAATTGAAGGCGTCATCAGATACACGCTTCACCGATTTTGCGGCTGTATGTGCATGAAATGGAAAGTTTCAACGGGACGTATAAACGACGCGTCGGAAACATGACTGAATCGGACCAGGTGCCGGCCTATCACATCGTACACGTATAAACACATGACGCTGTGGCTGGCCGCCGCCCGGGGTCTGATTCGGCCATCTTTCTGACGCAGTGATTGGCCGGGACCAATCGCTGCGTCAGATTCCGTGATTCCGCGACTTCTGCCCACAGAACACCCCCCCCCCCCCCTCCCCCTTTGAAATAAACTGGAAATATAAAAAGAAACCGGGAAATATACGTCACATCTGAGCGGGGGTGCTTCAAAAGACGTCGCAAATAGTTAACCATACAAGAAGAAAAAAAAAAAAAAAGGAACAGGGCGCGGCAGCAACAACAGGGATGCCGTTCCGGTAGTTCCTGGACGTACGGCGGTAGTAGCGGCGGCAGTGCGGCCCCGTTGGGAGGAAAGCGTCGGAAGGCCGGAAAGCGACTCGTCACGAAGACAAAAGACGGGCGCCCACTGGGGGTCCCGCTGCGAAGCAGAAACGTCACGTCTTGTCGGCGCCGCGACGGGTCGGTCGCCCTTGCGTAGCCCACACGGACGTCGAGCCCTCGTTGGCTACATGCCGATGAAGCGCCGCGAACCTTCGGAGCGTAAAATGCTCCCAGTCTTTTCAAAGCTGCTTCGGTCACTTGCATTGGTATATACGACTGACTGCGGTGCAACTCCTTGCGTTTCAATGTGAAACGTTGCGCGGGCCTCGGTAGCCATAGCAACTATACCTCGTCGTAAACGGTCATAAGTGGTCGTGAAGTCGGGGTCCCAATGCTCTTACATCATACAAAAAGACAGTCTGCAAATACGGGTCACCGCAATATGTGTGGTTCGAATGCCGCCTGCCAAGTTTTCCCCTCATTGCCATGTGGCACTCGAAGCAGGGATCTCGCGGTGACTCGCGTTCGAATCCGTATGCAGACCCTCTTTTGTGGAGTGTAGAAGCAGCGTGACCTCGGCTGAACGCTGTCGGTAAAGGCCGGTTCACACAATCGCGACTGCTTACAACCGCGGAGGCTTAAGACCGAGTTTTAAGCCTTTCCAGTCATAAGCAATCTCGAGTGTGTCAACCAACCTTAATATTGTCGTGTGTATACTACCACTTGGACAGCGGGAAGCTGGTCGACCTCAATGAGCGTCTGGTGACTTCCCTGTAGGCGAGAAATTTAGCCTCAACTAGCCTGGGGTCTTTAACGTGCACCACGCTGTAGAGGTATCCCGACCGCACGCGATGCTCACCCAGTTCGAAACGGGCAGGGCCCGTGGGGATTCAACTCAGGATCCCCAGGCTCTGCGGTGCGAGATTTCGCTCCACGTGCTCCGAGCTCCGATCACCCCTAACGCGGTCGGTAGCACTCGAAGCGCAGACGTCTGAACTAGTATTTGTGGTGACTTGTAATAGCTTCGTCCCGCGGCAAAGCTGAGCTCTGTTCCAGCGAATGTTTTTTGCGTAATTTGCGAGTCAGTTCGCAACCTTGTGTATAGAGTGTCGCGCGTGGAACGCGCGGCGCCGCAAGTGACGCGCGCTGATCGGCTAATCTCTGAAATGCCATTCGATGATACTCGCGGAACTTTGCCATGTTACAGGTGAATTAGACTAACTACATAGTGTGCGACCAACACGGGGTTGTATGTATGTTTATACAGCCTAGAACTTGTTCTGCCTCAACGGGCGACGAGTCTCCCAGATGTATGAGAAATTTAGCCAGTGCAGTACAACGGCTAGTCTGGGGTCTTTAACGTGTATTTCGCAGTAGTAATACAGGACCTCACGCCAGTACGATGTGACAAACGGGCCGAAGCAACCGAAGACGCTTTCTGGCGGCCGGAGCAGTCTTGAGTAAACAAAAGTTTTACGGTTACCGATCGGTGTATATGTATTATCTGGAACGTTTGAAATTCTGATGGGGTTGCGTTTGGCATCTCGGCGAATTGTGTTTATGGCATATCTGTTTCGTCGAGCTCGGTTATGAGGAAACACGTCGAAAGTTGTCGTAGAAAGGGACGCACGCGATTGGAATACCCGAAGAAAGATACACAGATGCCAAACCTATAGCTGCGGTCGTCTTCGAAATAACTTGGCAAAAAACGGAAGGTGTGTGGCCCGCGTGGACGACGAACGTGACAGCTCGTTGCAGAAGTGCACTCGGACAGTACAGGTTGTCGCGCACCTCGCTTCGGACACTTCGATTGGGGCTGGCTGGGGCCTCTATACGAGAGCGGAAGATAACCGACCATGCATGCGTAAATTGTCTAAAAAAGGCGCGCGTGCAGTCTTGAGTACGCGAGCACTCGAGGGCGCTGCTCCGTTAGACTGCGATCCCGCTGCTAAAACGCAATACGGGGGACAGCCAACACACACTGTCTAACCGCTCCTTCACATTGCAAGCGGATCCGCGTTCGCAAAGCGGTTGCGATCGCGGTTGGATAAAGATCCAGTGGAATTGCACGCGCACCCGATGTCATCAAGTGCGCGTGCTATTGCACTGGATCTTTATTCAACCGCTTTCCGAACGCGGATCCGCTTCCAGTGTGAATAAGTGGTTAGGCTTGATTTTTTTTTTTTCATGTATTTTGTCATTTTTTTTTACGTAAATAAACTCCCTGCAGACACGCATATATGGAGTAAACATGCTTCAAAGTTGCTTGAGGCATGTTCGTAGATAGGTCGTCCACCGTGTCTTACCACGTTGCGAGAAACGCGCTCCTAGATGATTGGGTTTCAGAATGAAGATGGCCGTTTCCACCTTTCCGACGCGAAAGTATCAAGTATAAGGCTCTTATCTGGCTCGTATCTCACGTACTTAGAATTACACTTGCTCGTCGAAGTCCCAAACCTCGTACCGTTGTTTTACGACGGTCATCCGGACGACAGCCATTTTGAGAGGAACTAGCGCGCTTTCTAGAAGCTGCGAAACTTACGAATGATGTAAGAGCAGCGTGCCAGCGAGCGACTCGAGGGCATAGTGCTGTCAACGCATTTTTTTTTCTTCTTCAGATCTATATACACCTGTTCATCTCTCCGGCCGAGTCCCCGGGCTTGTGCGCGGCGGCGTCTCATAATATTCCGCGGCACAGGGCCACTGCGCATGCCCAGAACGCGCTTCTTCCCAGACCCGGTATACAAAAGATGGCGGCGCTCGGATTGCGATTGCTCGAATGGTCGAAACTGATCGCTGTGCGACGATCGTTCGCATAAAAGAAACAAACGCTCCCGAGGTTTTAATTGCTTCCGTTTGTGGAGGCATCGTTATCCTGGTACGTGTAGGTATCATCGGCGTCCGACTTGGCGAGGAATGTTCCAGCCAGGCTGTCAACGACGCTGTCAGGCACGTCACGCATACACTCTGTGTGCCTGCGTGCGTGCTCCGAAAAAGCGACGACGCCACTCGTCATTTTCCAGATGAACGTTCGTGATAACTGAGCCTACTCGTTTATTTACTCGTTAATTAACGCCAAAAGTGTCGATACTTTGGTTTTCCACGAAAAAACGCCACGTTCAGCTGCAAGGGTTGGCAAAATACTTTAATAAAAGAATGCGTCGAAATACAAGCACGAAATACTTCTAGAAAAATGTATTTAATTACAAATGCAATTGCACTTTTTGAAAAGTATTTATATGCCAAATACAAATACAACGTGAGTATTTGATCATCTTCAAACACTTTTACGAATACATATTTTTTCCCATAGCGTGACACCTTAGAGAAAGTTCGTGTTCGAATAAAGAGTGGAGTCTATATGAATACTCATATATGCTACCGAGATTCCAGCGCTTGAGATAAAGTTGTTAATCTAAAATTAAACTTTGGTCGCCACAAAATAGGCGGGTGATACAACGTCAGCAAACAGAGGCATTCACTATGAACCTTTTTTTCAAAGTCTCAGTTGAAGTCATATGACCTTTTCATACATCATGTTGTTAATCCGAAGTTTAAGAATTTCGACCAGCCAAACGAAAATTCAGCAGTGTTACTCATCTCGTTCATTCCTTCTTCGATTCTTCCTTTTTTTTTTATTTGACGTTTCTTATGAGCGAAGTGCAACAAGTTTCATGCTCTTTGCATTCGACTCCCATCGCGAAGAATGGCCAATATCGTATTTAATTGCGAAGAACAGTAGGCATAATTTTATTTGGGCAGTATTTGAAATACAACTATTTGAAATACTCAATTTCTATGATTTGACCACGCTCGTTAAGTGCATTTTTTACTATGCAAATAAATGCGAAATACAAGAAACTCGAAGTATTTTAAATACGTATTTTATATCCATGTACTTGAAAGACTACCCATCCCTCCTTGGCTGTAACACTGGACCGTTTCAGGTTAGAATTCTATGATGCATACGCTGTGAACGACCAAACTTTCGCTAAAATCTCATATTTGCGAAATTCGCGACTCGAAAATTGGTGCAAAAAATATTTCACGCGATTTCATTACCCCGTGGTAACGAATGAATGGCATAGCTCTCACTCTCTCTTCGTCGCAAAACCTCGTGCCCGCGAACTATTTCCGTAACTCACACTTCGAAAAATTCCCGGAATATCAAGAGCGCGAAAATAATCGTCTACAGCGGGCCCCAATTATGGCCATCTCAGAACACGAACACAACGAACACGAGAATACTTCCAACGGGCGAGTGATTACCAGCAGATGCTAAAAATACCAACTGAGCTCAGCAGAACAGCTGCGGGGGGGGGGGGGGGGGGGGGGGGGGGGGGGGGGGGGATGGAAGGGAAGTAAGGAAGGGGGGGGGGGGGAGGGGGACCCGTGCAGTTTGTTTATAAAGTAAAACATTTCCAACCAGCTGGATCATGCTGAAAGAGACCCTATGACGCTGAATGCGCCGAGACACACCATACACGTGAAGTGTGCGAGTTTCGCATGCTGTATGTGTGTGTGTGTGTGGGGGGGGGGGGGGGGGGGGGGAGGGGCTGACGTCTGCGGGGCTAGTGCAACCACACACTTGGTGTGTATGGTAGCTCAACCCATTCTGCCACTACCGGCCTTTGTCAACGTGATCGAGGTAGCGTAAATATTTTTCTTAATCTATGCAGGTTTCGCCCGCGGAGGACTTCAAATATTTCCGATTGTTCCGACGGTGAACAATTACGGCTTGTGTACATGACTGTAAGGAAGGGAACGAAAAGCGTGCACGTGCCGGGTGCTTGCAGATCCGCGAGGTTTAGCGGCTAAATATGGAAACCGATCAGCCGCCTCGTCAAACAAACACCGGAGCGGAACAATCGTCGAGTATTCCGAGAGGCGATTGGTTGCTCGCAACCGACGATACATTTGTCGTCAATTGACTGCTGTATCAATCGCGGCCCTTTCCAAAACCCACGAGGAAGAGTCGTGACATTCTGATCAGCCGCCTGCGTATCGCTCCACATCGTTTCTTCGTTTCGGAAATGAGCGCACCGATGAACCGATCTCTTCCATCGGTGTGTATCGTCTCTGTCCGCGTGAATTCTTTCCGCGCGCAAGATGATTTCTTCAAAACGCTTTGATTCGCTCGAACCGGAAACTATTCACGCAGGAGCCTTTGCTTGCGTTTTGTTAAGTTACGTTACAAGCAGGGTTCCGTGCTTCCGATATATATGCCGATAATCGCCGAAAAATAACCCCCGAAGGGTTTTCCCGAAATCGGTAAAACCGAAAAACACCGAATCGGTGCTCGCTTTGAACGAGAAATAGCGCAGTTTCACGGCAGGAAACTGCGATAAACGCCTTTTTGTTTGTGTCCAACCTAAGCACCGACCGCACCGAACTGTCCGCGAGGCTGCTTGTTTCTTCGGAAATTGCTTCTAATGACCTTTGCTTTTACCATATGAGCCCCGATAAACCCCGATTTGTGGATGTATCGGGCCTCAGTGGTAAAAACCGCAATTTGTGGTTCGGTGTCTATTTATGATATCACACATAGACGCAGGAAAACACCGAATTACGCCCAAAATTAAGCATAGAAATATAACCCCCCCTATTGAAAATTCCATCAAGGTACGTAATTTGGGACACTGACTGCCAGTCAGCAGCCTTGGTGGAACGTGATGGACCATCAGACGTCATCTGATGGTCCATCAGATGACGTCTGACTGCGACTGCCAAGGGAATTTCATCAACAAGGGCAGCATTTATATAAGAGTAAAGCTATACGCACTCATAAATATCGCCAAATGCCTCAATAAAACAAAATGTTCGAGAGAAAAAAAAAGAAAAAAAAAGCAGGACAACCGCGGATTCGAACCCGCGACCACTTGCGTACAAATCGCACACCCTAACCGCTATGCTATGGAACCGTCTTTGAAACACGATTTCACTAATCGTTTTATACGAGATGCTTCGGCTGCAAATGCAGTTAAGCCGTCAGCATGTTATGCAAAGCACTCGTACATCACTCGTACATCACTCGCCGTACTTCAGTTCTACTCACCTGCCATGTAGAGTACTTTCGCGTCGTAGAACGATCCTTTTGTTCGCGCGTCACCGGCCCAGTAGACCTGGTACACCTTGTCGTCTTCAACTACAGCGCTAAAGTCCCTTACATCGTCGGAACTCACAACAGGCTGGGTCTTGTCGGGTAGAAATTCTACTAAAACATAAGTCATTGTAGAACCCTGGCAGGATCGACAGGTTGGAGCAAGCGGCCAAACAAAACGAGTCGAGAGCGATCGTTCATGAAAGCTCGGCGAAGCGGCGAAGCCTCTATGGGCGAAGCGAAGTGTCGTTTTCGGCGCTTCGGCGGGCTTCTGATCAAGGTTGTCGGTCGGTTGCGTGTCAAATATCTAACGTCAGCGGTTTTATGGGCTCACGTCCCGAAATCGTTTTCTCGTGCATAGATTACTTTTCGTATTCATAGATTTGACGAAATAGTGGTGTCCGAACGAGCTTTACGTCCTTTGACCGTACGTCTGTCTGCACGTCAAAGCTTTCTGACGTACAGTCAGAGACAATCGATGTACAGTCAGAATCGCCACCAAGACATCCTGATGGAATTTCGCGGTGGTCGACTGCCACCAGGAAACCATCAGAAAGCCGACAAGCAGAGTCTGACTGGAGTTTGACTGTCGGTCAGAGTAACTTGTTGGCCAATCAGACATGCTTGACGTACAGTCAGGCACAGTCAGCGGTCCACTAGAAAACATTGACTGCCAAACAGGGTTACATTGATGGATTTTTCCTTCGGGCCCGAATGTGAAGAATAGTTATGAGTCGCCAGGACATCCGTATTTCGTACGTTGGTTGTCGCGCTCTGGACGGAGCGCGGATGTTCCGTGGTGGCTGCCGACGCGAGCCGACGTAAACTCCCGTAACGCGACGTAAGGAAAGGTATGAACAAGGGGGCTCGAGGCGAACGCACGTTCCAGTTTCTTCTGTCCGCGGCTGTCCGATGAAAGACGCACAACATCGCCTCTCCCAAATGGAGCCCCCGGCCGGGCGCCCGAGATGTTGTGTCTACAGAGAGCGGATCGCGTAATCGAACGACCGCGTGACTGGCCAGCAGCGTGCCCAGATACGAGCCACTTGGGAGCGCTACGCGGAACACAATGGCTATAGGGACGCCCGCTGATAGCCGGGCAAGAAAGTGACAAGCTGCTCGCCGATGGCTGCTCGATCGAGTCGGCGGCGTCTGACCTTGGCCGCTCGGCGGCTCGAACCGGCAGGCTTTTCTGCTTCCGCGGCACACGCCGTATGGTGACACCGGCGGCCCTCTTCGCGGCCATCTTGGTCCGTTCGGCGTCGTGCGACATCTCCTCGTGGGCGAAGGAGGAGCTCTTTGGCTAGGGATTAGACGCCGTTTCGTTTGCCCCACGTTTGATTTCTACGCTCTATCGGGCACTCGGTTGGTTGTGTAAGGGCTATTCATGATATAGACCAACGCGTGACTCTGACGTCGTGGCTCTGAGGTGGACCTGATGTCGGCACGGAGCCTGCGCGGACCACTTCTGGGTGTGGGCGAGCGCAGATTTGTTTGTTTGTAAACAGCGGGCTGGGCCTACACGCCGTACATGGGTGAGGCGTACCGGCGTCATTTAGTCACTACTGCGTGATGCACGTTAAAGACTCCCAAGCTACCGGTCGCGCTTCTCTGATTCGTCGTATATACAGCGGAGGTACCGACCACTTTTAAGGGTGATTAACTTCTCGCTGTCGATCGTACACGCGAACACAATTGAGATTAGGATACGCGACCACGTGGCCTCGCTTCGACGTTCCGATTGGCTCGCTGGGACCTTCGGCTTTCGCCATTTGGCCAATCGCTGCCAATGCGGTGAACACGTACGTGACTATGTCGCGAATTTCCCTAGTTTCAAGTTGGACCGGGTTAGACTTTTCCGAACTTTAACCTCGAACGTCGACGAAATTCGGACTAAAGCTCGACTCACGTGCGCGCGCGAGAGAGATTGAAACGCGATTTGACGCACGCTACAGTGACTGAGGAAATGTACAATATTTGTCGGGTGTATACTTCGATTGTTTTACATTTTTAAACAAACTAAAGCATTAAATGCACCTATGTTTTACTTTTATATCCCGTAAACGTCGATGATATGATTGTAACGTATTTATTTATTTACATATTTATTTCGGCATACCCCGCAGCGCCAGAAGCGTTATAGCGGGGGGAGATGGTGGGTGCATCGGCGTAAACTATAATCTCTTACTGTTGACACGCATAAAACGAATCAACGAGGAAAGATAAACGCTACATAAGCCGCATCAGATCATCGCGCGGTAGAATCGAGACAAGAAAACGCAAGTTGTCTGCTCGTTGAAGCAACGGCACCGGGAAAGGAAATGACACCGTGGGTAGGGGCGGAACAGTGACAAATAAGTATGAAATGATAAGCGTATATAATTAAATTAAGTATCTTATTTTTTTTTTACAAAATATTAGCGTTTTTCGCAAAGTCAGGCAACACTAGGTGGCGCAATCTACCGCCCGCCACAAAGGGCATAGCCTCTATCCATCCATCCACCCATCCATTATTGTCATACTCCCTTTCGCATCGAGTCCGACCGTAGCCAACGCTACGAATCGACGTATCCCATCGAGCGGCTCCAAAAGTGCGTGGTCACCGCGCTCGTCGTCCTTGGGCTGCGTCTGCATGCTATATGACCGACTAGACGAATCAGGCACGGAGAATGCGTGGCGATCCTGACCGTAGCCTCTGCTGCGGTTTGACTTAGAACGGAGCCGCGAGCGTAGCTCTAGCAGATACTCTAGGTGCGCTCTGCACGAGTCTCAGCCCGGTGACTGTGCAATTTTTGCCAGGCCGATAAGCGGTGTCAAGCCGCGTAGACGTGGCGCGCGTTGGGCAGCGCTCGAGCGAGGGCATACGAGAACTCTGTGCCGCGGGTTCGTAACACGTGTTCTCGGATGCTCCTGGCCCTTTGTCTGCGCGCACTTGTGGCTCGTTATCGAGACGCGCTTCACGCTCTCTGTGCGCGATCTGAAGGAAGAATAGAGCAGGTATATAGGATTCGTTTATTGGGTGTACACGGGCGTGCGAGACTGGTCGTTTCCTAAATGAGAATCGCTACGTATACTGCATACCGTGGACCGTTCCGACCCATGAGGTCTTCTGTCAGTTAGGCCACTTTAAGCGCCTGGCCATATACGTCTGTATAATACGGAGTCCGCCTCGCTCGCTTTCAGAAAAGAGACGAGCACGTGCGTAATCGGTTGCAGGATTTTCTTGTTTTTTTTTTTTGTTTTTTCATTAAGAGACGGGCATTTGTAAGCATCGGAGAGGTGTTGCTTCGTTCCGCAAGAGAACTTGGGAACATTTGGCAGCTGCCATTCTAGGTGTTGGTGCGTTTGTGGCGCGTGCTTCGGTCGATCGCCGAATGTACCTCCTTCCAGTAAGCTTCTGCGCCTGCGCGCACCCTCTCTCCTGGGGGGCTATGTTCGACGGATGTTTCGTTTCTCCTAAAAAGAAACGGAAGTGACGGAACTGGAGATATCGCGTCTGATTGGCTAGAAGCTCAAATGACAAAAGAGGGAATTTTTGTCACTAGCCTCTAACCAATCAGACGCTATATCGTCAGTTCGGTCACTTCCGTTTCGTTTTAGGAGAAAAGAAACATATGTCGAACATATATTCCCCCTGGTCTTGTTTTTCGCTGTTACCATTTTCGGAGGGCACAGTGCCGCACGATTAACATTCTGAGCACGGACAAAAAACGGTTAATGTGCAGGCGAGCCGGTCTAAGTTATACATGATGATTGGAACCTGAGACGGTGGTTTGAAAAACAGAACACCCGTGAAGAAGGAAAAAAAAGGGGACATTGTTCCTCCCCTTTTTCTTCCTTCTTCACGAGTGTTCCCTTTTTCAACCCACAGTCTCAGGTTCCAATCATCATGTATCGTGAGGACCTATCTTTGTAAGTATTTCGTCTCCTTGGACGATTCTTTTTTTTAGCATCCAAAGTATAAGGCGTAAGAACACAACATGAAAACCGGTACACAATCACACTGCCACTGTGCTCTGACCGGGGGAGGAATATCTTAAGTGGAGGGATGGAAAAAAAGAAAATGTATTAAAACCGCATTAGAGGGGGCAAGGGACAGTTGCGCTATTGGCGATGTGAGCGATCGAAAGCGTCGCTGTGGTCGGCCCACCACAATTGGCCGAATGCTGACTATGACGTCAGGAAAGGATGTCTCATCGACGGAAATAAGAGGAATGTAAGAACTTCAATTTTTACGGTGTTGGCGGTATCGCTTTAAGAGCGCTATGATTTCAGGCTTCCACCATGCCCATTACACACACCGCCGAACTTGTTGTTCACAAGGTAATGACGTCACGAAAGGTAACCAAACGAGGGCGCCACCGAAACATCTCGCCGCTAATACCATGGTCCTTGTAGGAATAGCGGGAGGGGGGGGGGGGGGGGGGGGACTGCCCTTCATTTGTAGTTGGCAGACAAACCCCCGGACGGCGCTAGTTACTGAGTCCACTGGCAGGCGCGGCGAAGTCTCGCACCGAATCCCCGTGTCTGTGTCCCCTATAAGGTCGTTGTGGCCAAAAAATTTCCCGCGTATTTAGAGCGCGCAAATTTCACGGGCAAACGTCACGCTGGCACGTATGACGTCACCCGTCACCGTGAGGTCATGTGATACTGTGAGGTTAGCGTGCAGTGTCATTCTGTATAGTTTATGTAAAGCGCCTCAGCATGTCGCAGCGCTTCCTTTGCGGGACACGCTAAGAACAGAGAATTTCTTTGTTTGCACCCCGAACTGCTTGCAAAAAGATGAAATCCTCTTTATGGTAATCTCACTAGTCGTTATTGATGAGTTTCAGTTTTCGTGGCTTCACGTTGCGTAATTATTTCGCACCTAGACTGACAGTGCAGTAGCAACTACGTCCTCGCTAGACCAGTCGTGCGTGTATTATTATTTTACACGTGATCACGCTCTCGTCTTTACCTACCTGCAGAGAGCGTGGTCAGCAGACGAAAGGGTAGGTGATTAATGGGTCCGGCCTGGTGCATGGCTCCCACCGCACTGTCAGCTTAGAGATGAACGGATAAAATAAACTCATGCTCAGTTTTTTTTTTTTTTTTACATCTGACATTATTTGAGTCATTTTGTTTATGCCAACGATATACCCCGACTGCGTTACATGTAACGCGCCACAGGAAGCGTAGAGATCAAAAACCGTCTAATTGAAACTCGACCCGAATAAACGAGGAAAGTTTTCCGGTGTTCCGTTTTAAGAGCTGAAGTTCCTGTCATTTGCCAGTTGGATGTCAGCGTCATCTCCCAGCATACCATATGTATCCGGCGTCTAACGTTCGCATCAATGAAAACCAAACACACACACACAAAAAAAAAAAGAACAGAGCTTGCAGAAGAATAACAGAGACATGACTATGCTTAAAAAAAATAAAGAAGAAACCGAGACATACACAATGGGATGCGCGGAAACTGCATGCCCTCTCTCATGGTTGCGTGACGTCAATTTTTCCTCCAAATTAAACGGGGAAATTGAAGTCGCGTGAAAATAACTTTCCAGCTGAAGTTAGGGATGAAATTTACATGAATGTTCCTCGTGGCGGTTTTCTCCCGAGATTCGTCCGATAGGAGACGTTATGCGTTAATGGAAACGAGTTTGCGGGTTGCAAAAATAATTTTGCGAAACCGTATGCCATACTCTTCGCTCCCCACTGCGTCTCTGTTTTTCTCTCTCTTTGCTTTTACGGATTTTTTTTTTCTTAACTCGAACGAAACATTCATTGCTCACATTGCCGGCGAGCCCAAAATTTATCGATCAAGTCAGGTTTTTAAAGGTGTAATATCTCTACGATGTACCCTTTTTTGCCCCCCAGGTCCTAAACTTATTCGCGGGGTGAACGTTAGAAATTAGAAATCCCAGAATACCCAGAGGAGTGTCTAGGGTTGCTCTTACCTGGCATCCTTGGGAAACCATTTACCTGTAACCTTGGCTGGTGAAACTGAGATTCTTGACAGCCATGACAGAAAGAGCGGACGCCGAATGCTGGTGCACGCATTTGCGCCCATCTCGCCGAAACACTTCCGATTTGCCTGAAACTATTGGCGTCGAGATGTTTTTGGCGATTCACTGATAGAGACCCTCTTATGGTCTCTATCTTTGATGTGGCGACCATAATTGTCGACTGCCACGAACAATTTCGACGGTGAGTGTAAAAATCACGGCGGAAGCTCTTACAAATCGCGTTCTTGAACGAACACCGCCAAACTCGACAGTCTGACATTAGTCTCATTTCCACTAACGAGGGTAACATTCGTCGTACTCAAAGTCGGTGTTGTGAGCGTTTGCTCAATAGTCGACCACAGGGACGCTTTCGGTAGCTCATGTCGTCGGCAGTCGGCGTAACGCTTTCGATAACACTGCGTCGCACAAAAGTCCGGCGATTATCGTCTGCATCCTTGACCTGTCACCGACGACAGACAATATTTCGCCGTATTCGCGACATCAAATCTACGGATTACGAGAAATGGTCGCTTATAACGCCGTTGTAATTATCTAAAGCCTGCGGGCCCGCGGTGAAAGAATGATGCCTATAGACCATACGCAGACCGGAATTGTTTCGGAGCTGCTCGACAGATGGCGCCGGCGTGCTCTCTCGTCGCGGGTGGTTGCAGTCGAACTAGCCTTAATGCTCAAGTGCGCCAGAGACCTTTCCGTTAGGTCAGCGCAGACAATGGCGGCTCTCCGTGGCACCCCTTTGCAACGCTTTCGAGAGCAGAAGATGTCGGCGAAGCGTGGCTTTATTAGCACAGCGTCATTTGTCAGCCGCGTGCGAGAAAGGGGCCTCCCGGCGTTCATTACAAAACCCGCATTAGCGAGTCGTATAAACAGCCGTTCTCCGCATGACGGAGCGTGTCACGAGCCCTTCTTAGGCGTGTGATGTGTCCCGTTATCGATGGATGCTTACTTGGCGTCTGACCATCGCTGGGCTTCGAATGACGACAACGCAGTTTCTACACTTTGTTTTCCTCAAGGCCACTTCACACCGGCTCGCGTGTGCTTACGACCGAGTTATTGTGATATCTTGCGACAAGACAACAAACTGGCACGCTGGCGCCATCTATGAGGTGGACCTGGAATTTAATTTCACTATGGAGCGGAAATGCTAAGTGTTCCACGGCTCTTCTCGGCAGATGGCGCCAGCATAAGATATTTTAAGAGGCTTTAAAACGCTGGGTGGTGAACAATCGCTGGTGTGAGAACGAGCTCCAAGTCCGCGTTCAGTCGACGCTACAAGTCAGTAGGACCCATAACATTTTCGAAAGTGCAACGTCAGGGCGTTCGTCATATTTCTCTACGCCTTTTATCATCTACTGAACAAAAACAAAGTGGGGTATGTGTTTGTTTATACATCCTGGAGCTTAGTTTGCCTCAACGGACGACTTGTCTCTCAGCTGTAGATGAGAAATCTAGCCAGTATACAGTAATACTGCTAGCCTGGGGTCTTTAACGTGCACCACGCAGTAGTGATACACGACCGCACACTGGTACGATGCTCATCCAGATCAAAACGGCCGGGGGTGGGGATTGAACCCAGGGTCCCTGGGTTCTGCAGCGGGAACTTTCGCCCCACGTGCTCCGAGCTGGTGTGCGCTAGCCCACTCGGCCACCGATCGCCTTTTGTCGTCTGCTATATCAGTCAAGCCCAGTGAATATACCGGTGACACGCGCTTTTATTACGTGTGTAGATGTTTGTATGTCTTCGAGCCTTCGGAGCCTTCCTTTTCCCCCCACGTAGGTTCAAAGTATCTATAGAACGGAAGCACACCTGGAAATATATATGACGTTTCGTAAACGGCTGTGCCAAACAGGACTGCGTCAGGTTCGAGGAGACAGACATCTACTCCAGCCCGCAAACAACTGCACCATGATGCGTGATTGCCCTCGTTCGTGGTTAGAAAAGATAGTTTGATGGTGCGAACCCACTATCGTCGAGGGTTCGCTTTGAGCGACGAAGCCTTCGGAACGTTTGCGCTGGTGGGCTTTCGAGCCGTCTATTTCTGGGCATTGCTCCCGAAGTCAGCATGTCAAATGGTCCGGAGACGCGCGCTTATCCGAGGCCTTATCTACGCACCACCCGCACGGGAAATGTGAACGAGGAACGCGAGCATATTAGAAAGAAGTAAAAAGAGCGAAAAAAAAGAAAAACAAGAAAAAAAAAAAAAAGAAAAGCTTGCCGGAGGGGGTTCAAAATGGCCGCTGTCGTTTTAAGTCTTTTACGCCGTCAAGGGGAGTGTACCGAGGCGAGACCGCCGCAATAAGCGTGAAAGCGAGTATGCGGGCGAAAAATAAAATGTACCTCAGTTAGGAGCTTCGTGTCGCGTTTGTCCCGCCTTATGGCCCGTCCGAAATAAGCGGTTTTGCGAGTGGAACAACTGGCCGCCCGATTGTTCGTTTGAGCTCACTCTTAAGTAAGGCGGGACTTGTCACGTTCACACATACGTTCTTCGGCCTTGTTATGGACAGCACAATGTGATGGCCTGCGGAGAGATCGTAAGATGCCGGGACTCATCACGCCTTGCGGTTTTTAGGGGGTCAGCTTAGGTCAGTTGCTAATATAGCATATCTGCCTTCTCAAGTGTTACCCCTCTACAAGGTGCCTCGAGTCGGCAAGAGCTGTCCTCAACTAGAAGCACCGATTGCTGTCAACATCATGGCCCAAGTGTCATCGCTCTAAAGTGGAAATCGCACCGAGGAGATATCCGAGGGATGCGCCTCACGGACGGAGAGTGAGAGATGTGAACGTGGGCAGTCGAACGCGTGCAGTTTTACACCTTCGACGTCCCCGCAGACGATCTGGACAGCTCCCGCTTTTTACACCGCCGGTTGTATGGACGATATATCGTTTAAAGCGAACTGATCCGCTGCCAAACTGGGGTCGTTCGTACCGACAGGGCAACATCTACACAATAACGAGGTCGTAGTGCCGAATTTTCGGCGTCACCGAAGGAGGCAAGCGAACGCGGAGCGCGGATTCGATACGAGTGCTGCTTCATGCTTTCTGCTCGGACTCGTCACCGATGAGTGAGGACCCGAGTCCGACCCGAACAGTGACGCAGCACTCGCATCCAATCCGCGCCCCGCTTTTTCCTCTGTAGGCGACGTTGAAAATTCAGCCATCTGGCCTCCTTGTCCAGGCTGGTTTTCACCTCACTTAAAAGGAAAGTTTTGCGCATTCTTCGTCCGCCGTGCGAAGTAGTTCTTACGGGATTTGGTTGTCGCAGGAAGAAGCGATGCTCTTGACGTTTGAAACTTGTACGTCTCGATAATATACAACTTATATGCAGTCGGACATATCGGCTCTACAATGCACCGTGACGTTTCGATGACGCAATGCGCGCTCCGCGGAGAAATGCCTCGGATCTCTCTCTCTTGTGAATGCCGCGTTAGCCCGTGGCTCGTCGTTGCGTACAATCTACGGCGGAGACTGTACGTTTGAAAGTTCCCGCCTAAACGTTGAACTCCGCGCACTTCGGAAGGTGTTTCTATTTGTTACGTCTTTGGGGAACCAGAAATGTGTTCGCACCCGGTTTCGCTTTGGTGGAGATATTTACAGCTCGTAAAATTAGGCGCTTCGTGCGCGGGATCGGCGGGAGTTGGTCGCTTCGCGTCTCCGCTGCTCTCGAAGGCAATCGTCTACCGCCGGCTCTTCCGGTTTACGTTTTTAACGTTTCTCAGAATTGAGCTTAGAGGATGAGAGCTCATCATCCAATGGAGAGGTTCCATAAAGTACCTCCTCTTCAGAGACTGGGACTCCCGGAATGTCTCGGGACCGAACGCGCCAAAATGAAACCGTAGGGAAGAAAGGCGACAAACTTTCACCCTCCATACTTCCATTCGATGCTTCTCAGTTTGGGCAACGTGCCAACACTGTCCATGCTGCCGCTAGATAACTAAACAGAAAACCTGTGAATTGACTTATCGGTGATACCATTCATTCGAAACAGAACTACTTGATTTATCTTGATCGTACGGATGAAGTCTGTATGCAAAGAATGCTCCGCCAAGCACCGACGAAACATGCGGTGAAGAATGAAAGTATGCACTTGTTTCGCCAGTGTGTGGATAACGATATATCGGTATAAAATAAATGATTTTATAAAGCGACCTTTCACCGCGAATTCGGATCGGCGCACCAAAGCTGAAGACGTCAAAGAAAAACCGTTCATTCCGTGGACCGAAGTGGCGACCATACGGAGACCTTGGCGCTACTTTCTTATGGTCCAGCGACTTCAGTAGAGGCGACTGTGGTCTAGACAAAGGCAGCTAGCTTTGCGTATTGCCACTTATTGGCGCAGTGGTACAATGTCGAGCTCACAACCATAGGGACATGGGCTGGATTTCCGCTGGGGCGACTTTAGAATTTGTTTGACCTCAATTTATTGATCTTTTGTAGAGTCTCTGAAGTACGTGTTACGCATTTCGTAACGGCTTCCGTGGCGTTTTGTCACACTTTCCTAAAGCCGGGGGTCACACTGCTCACACGTCATACAAAAGACAGTTTGCAAACACGAGTCGTCTCAACGTCCCTGGTTCGAATGCCACGTGCCAAGTTTCCTCCTCGAACTCATTGCCCTGCGGCATTCGAAGCACACATCTCGCGGTGACTCGCGTTCGGCTTGGTCACACTGCTTACGCACCATACAAAAGACAGTTTGCATACAGATTCGAACGCGAGACACCGCGAGATTCGTCCTTCGAATGCCGCGTGGCAATGAGTTCGAGGAGAAAACTTGGCACGCGGCATTCGAACCACGGACGTTGCGGCGACTCGTGTTTGCAAACTGTATTTTGTATGATGTACGAGTTGTGTGACCCAGGCCAAAGGGATCGCAGTCCTTAAGCAATCTCTGTATTAGAAGACAATAGAACTAAAACCCGACCGCAGAAGGGTTGAGCGTGCTCATTGGTGGATCTGTATGCCCGGACACTGCTGTCCCACGGCGTGCACCCATGGGGGTCCCGCTCTCTGCGGGCTGGACGGTGTCCAGGCGCCTGGCTGTCCGAACAGGACGTCTGAAGCGGGGGTCTTCCGCAAGGCCACTCGGCCGCTCGCGGGAAGCGCTGCCCCATCGACCAGGCGGAAAAAAAAGTGAGCGTGCCCGGAAAGAGCAACTGGTATAAACAAGCGACAAGGTCTCCGCCGACGGAGCGGCCGGCGGAGAGCCCACTTCCTCGTTGCCGCTTTTAGAAAGGCGCGTCCCCGGGGCCCGGGAGCCCGCGGCTGACCCGGGGGACGCGCGGGCTCAGCGGGCCGACGACAGGAATACTACACGGCTGTATACCATTTGGAATGAGGCGGTAGCTCGCGCCACCTATGGCCTCGCGACGTGCGCGCCCTTTCCCCTAATTTCCGCCCTATAAAGCCGCAGTGATGCTGGTCATACGCATCATGATACAAAAGACAGGAGCGGTATTCGCTGCACGCGCGCTGACGGAGGTATTTGTGCTTCACACATTTCTGTTCTTCGAACATGTATGCAGGCGGTTTTCGTATGTCCAGTGTCGCACGAGGAAGACCTGAGAGAGTGCCTGCAGTGTGACGATGCGATGGCAGTATATTCGTGCGATGACCACCGGGGATAAATAATAACACGTACAGTTTTCTGAGAGGGAGGGTTGTCATCGAGATTTCCGCCTTCTCCTTTAAACGTGACTTCCCAAGTCCATTTGGCATCCGCGCATACCTCCACGATTAACCGGTGGGAAGAAATGCCGGCCAGTTAGGCGGCACGGGGTGTCCGTTTCGTTTGGGTCAAGTTCTACGAAACGCACTCCGGGAGATACAACTTCAGCTTGCAATACTACCTCCTAAAAGTTTTCAAAATTCAGTTTATAGACCGACACGCTGTTTCCAAGCGAGCCCGTGTTTTCCCACACCAGGTGTGGGCACTGCGCTTGCGCAGAAACCGAATTCGCGAAAAGTGAAGCGCCTGAGCATGCGCAGTGCCGTCGACAGCGACACCGCAGCTGCGGGACGTCGAGGCCGCGTGTTCTGGCCAACTAATTGGATTGTTATCCAAAGACGAGCGAAGGTTTCTCTCTCTCTTATTTTTGTTTTTCAAATTGATATTTTTGTTTTATCAGTATGGTGACCACGCAGCCGACGCTACGAGCTTAATGGACCAGTCGGACAGCGTCAGAAACACGAGTCATTGCCCCTTTTTGTTTGCAATCGGTTCAGGGATAGAACACGTTACAGGAACATGACGAACAGCACGATGGTGACCTTTTGACACTGTCTGATTGTTCCCATCAGCCCGTATAGTGTCGGCGGCGTCTGGACTTCAGGTGAAACGGAGTGGAAACAAACTTAAATGTAGTACAACCATCATTCCAACATCTGTTGATCCTTCACACGAATCTACTGGCGAGAGCGGGGTGGCTCAGGTGTGTTCCGCGGTATCTATTTGACAGCTGTCGTCAGCTCGGCTTCCTCCCCTGTCAGTCTAAGAAGCCCAGGACGCGGTTTATTACGTTAACGCGCTGTTGCTCATGGCTCGCTACACCCGGTTTTTCTTCAGCTGTCAGCGACCTTCGTAGGCCCACAAAGGTCCGCGGTAGGACCTCCTCTGGCCACGGCCGAGAGCTGCCGGTCAAGTGGGAGGTTCCCACGATTCCGATGGATTCCTTCTGTAGTCCGCCATCCTGGTTGTGTTCAAGGCCGTAAGCAGAGCAGCTTGTACAGCTGCAACGGAAAGAGAGTAGCACAAGTGACCGATGAACAGAGCTGCAAAATCGCAACATGCGGCGCTATTGTTCCCTAGTGCTCCGATAGCGAGAGTGCCAGTCACGGTCCATATCTCACCGCGGGGATGGCCGGCAGGAAATCGAGGGCAAGATAGCTTTCGAAATGCGGGCTGTAGGATGGGGTGCTTTCTGCCGTCCACCCCCGCGTTAAGATATGGAACGTGAATGGCCCTCTCGCTCGGGACCAGCAGCGCCGCGTGTCGCGATTTTGCCGCTCCGGTCGTCGGTCACTTGTGCTACTCTTTTTCCGTTGCAGCTGTACGTACACTGCGCCACACTGTTAACGCGAACAAGCGATTGCCAGCGTTGTTTTTCATTTTCTTCTTTGGTTGTTCTTAGAACTTTATTAACGAAACCCACAGGACTGCCATCAAAACTGCGGTAGTGGGGTGGAAAGCGCTCATTCGGGACGCTCCACTGGGTGGCAAAATTGGATTCTCGTCATGACCCTTTCAAGTAAAATGAGAGAGAGAGAAACAGACAGAGAGACAGAGAGAGAGATGCTGCGTAGATTATTAATATGAGGCAAAGCGTGGATGTCGTGTTCCAGATAACAGTGTCGCGCTTTGTACATAATCATTTTGATAAGCTTCAATGCATGTTCCAGGTCTTTATCGATGGAATGAATTTATAGATCCTAAATATCCAATCTCTAATGCATGTCGATAGTCGTGCAGCTGACGGATATAACGAAGTGAACATAATAATAATGAGGGTTGTGGGGATATTTATACAGCGTGTAGTTGGTCAGCCGTTTCAAAGTTGCGACCAGTCACTCGCCGGAGATGAGCAATTGAGCCAGTGCAGTACAACCGCTGGCCTGGGGTTTTACCGTGCACCACGGAGTAGTGATACACGACTGCACGCCGGCACGATGCTCATCCAGGTCGAAACGGGCAGGGGTGGGGATTGAGCCCGGGATCCCTGGGTTCCGCAACTCGAGCTTTCGCTCCACGTGCTCCGAGCTGGTGTGCGCTAGCCCACTCGGCCACCGATCCCGCCAAGAAAGGAACATCTGTCAACTTAAAGCGCAACAATGTTTTTTTTTTTTTCTTTTTTAACGAATTATTGTTGTTTTGTTACGGTTGAAGAGCACAATCATCCCCCTAGCTTTTACATGCGCTCCTAAGCGCCCACGCTACCGCTCCTAGTTTGACCGCGGAAGCAACCTTCACACGCTCAAAGGTCTCAGAGCATTCGAGTGTAGTCTGTTTCCTGCACAATATGTCTTTACTTTTTTTTTTTTAACGAATAAAAAATTAAGATTTTTGTTTGTCTTTTCTTACGTTTCCGGATATTCGAAACGCGCACTTTTTGACAACTACGTTATTAGAGGGTTTTAGAATGGGGGCCTTAGAGCTTTGGGCCCCGCCACACACACATTAAGGTACATTGTTCGACGAACTCAAAGTGCGGAGGGCCACTAAACTCTTTATTGTCCGCTTTGCTGGTCTCAAACCGCTGGTGGCGCTGCACCTGGCGTGCCGGCGCCTCTCAACGTGCTTTTTCATTGCAATGACTGCGGGAGTCAATCGGCGGGGATCATGGTTTTTTTCTCTGTATTTCTCTGTAGCTACCTGTGCGCGTTTCAGGGATGGCAGGACGCGAGCAGCGCCATCTAGACTACGAGGCATTCGTGCTGAAGTTTCCACATCACCTAACGGACGTCATCGCGGAGGCAGGGCTTGGAGACGACTGGTGCGCCAACCTTTTGCTAGGATTGGTCTTCGATCATTAAGCATACTAGTCCCAGCCGAAGGCTGATGCAACTCTTTGGACCCGTCTGTGTCTTCGGTCGAGCTCACGGCGATTACGTCAACATTTTAGTGCACGGACTTCGATGGCTTATATGTGGTTTCGGTAGAACATGCTATATATATATATATATATATATATATATATATATATATATATATATATATATATATATATATATATATATATATATATACCCTAAGGAGGTACCACGTGCTGTTTGCGTCGCTCGAGAGCTCCTGGATGTGCCAAATCCAACCAAAGAAGACGGCCCGCCAGAAGACGTGCCCTGGCGAGCGCCTGGCAAGCGCCGTGGGTGTCGATCGAGAGACACACACACCGCTCGGTCCTCCGACGGGTTGCTCCTCGACGTGAGAGAGCTTCCACATACGGCACCCAGCGGTCTGGAGCGCTTCCTTCGTCCCTGAGAGAGTCGTCGTGCGTGCGGGAAAGAAAATGTCTGACGTGCTCGTGCGCGAGAACGAGAAAGAGCGGGTCGGCAGAGAGCCGGCCAGGAGGACTCGTCAAGGCTGGCCGCCTGCGCGGCTTGGCAGCGGGCCCGCTCGCGGATGGCCCGCAGCGGGTCATCTTGTGCCGCGAGCGCGCGCTGCTGGCTTACGAAACGGGACGACCCGACAATCACGGACTGCTCGGATGCGAGAGAGCTCGTAGGAGGTGTCGCACTTTCGGAGGCCGGAGAGAGGGTGTCGGGCGGTCGGGCCTTTTTTGGCACCGCAGGGTGCGCGGAGACGGAGATTGCGCTTGGCGGATTATTTGCTAGTGGATCCGCCCGGGCGAAGAGCGGATTTTAAGCCGGGTGACGAAATTGGCTCGTCGCTGTCGCAAGATTCTAATGTGGGTCCCGGACCGGTCCAGATTTTCAGCCAGCGAAGAGCGGACGTGGACCGCCCGGCTCCGAAATCCACTCACCGCCGGCGCGCATCCGATCGCGAATTCGCGAGTGTAAACGCACCGTTAGTTCGGACCGTTTGTGTTCTTTCTGCGATGCTGAGGTCGCATCTATATGGCGACCTTAGTGTCGGACGTACGGATGCTCCAAGTTCATTAAAAATGCGTCCCTTATCGTACTAGAAAATCGATGTTTCCATACGAGGGATGTCCCCGAGGAGTGCGCGTCGCGTGACGAAAACGTCAGGCTTTCGCTTCTGAGGCGCTGTGACGTCAGCTCCATGACGCAAGAGTGGAGGGAAACTAATGTCACCAGAAAAAAAAATGTTCTGGCTACGCCGCTGGTGTAAAGCGGGTGTCCGCCGTTCCAACAGCAGCGGCACCGCGCGTCAGGGCCCTAAAGTTGCTGTGTCTTGCCTGGAATATGCGTCCGTAGACATTGCTATACAACCGTTTTTGGGAGCGAAAACCATATTGTTCGGTAACTTCCGCTGGAAAGTTGACGTCACATGACCATGTGGCGTGACGTCGTCGTGTCATTTGACAGCATTACGTGAGGTCACGTGACATTGTTACATCACCTTATGTGACCGCATCGCGTGACGTTGTCAATTTCTCCGCTAAGTATAGCGGAGATATTGGGTGAGAATTTCGTCGCTATATCGAGAGAAAAATCGAGAAAAAAAAAACACTCCGTCAAAACAAAAAAATAAAATCTCGTTTTTTTTACATGTATTGCAAATATGACCTGCGGCGATTCGTGAAATTTGGTGAACACATTTCTGCGTTAACATTAGCGGGCCACAACGTACGTACACACGAGGGAGGGAGCCGCTGCGAAACCTCGTCGATAGCTACTTTCCCAGCAAAAGCATTCCCCGTTGTTTAGTTTTTTTAAGCACATCCGAGGAGCGCACCTGCGCCTGTTGCTGTGCCGAACATAAACCCCGCGGGGAAACGCATCGCCGTGCCCCGCCGACAGGCCGATCCCGAAGGCCGAGCCAGCGCTTCCTGGAGGGACTTGGGCCCCGCGCGGTCCCTCTCGACTGTTTGTCAACAGCGGCGGCGTATCGCGGCTCTCTTCGGCGGCCGACACGTGCACGCGATAACGGCACGTCCCGACTCTCGTGACCCGCATTATCGATTCCGCCTTCTCGAAACTGGGGCGCGACGGACAGAGATAATCGAATCGATCTCTCTCCTTCCGCCTTTTTCTTTGCGTGGTAAAGGCCATGCAAGAATCTTGAAACGTCGTTAGCCGAAGTGAACGTTTCATTCTCAAAAAGTTCCCAAGCGTGTATGTACACAGTGTGTCAAATAGCGGCCAAGCTCTTTAAATCGATAGAAAAATTCGGTTTCTTAACCTATCCCGCTATGATTTCGTGCAGCGTTGCCCACAGGTGGTGCATTTTTTCTATAAAATTTGCAAAGATCAAACTTACCTAAGGAAAAAAGTAAAAAAAAAAAAAAAAAAAAAGACTTAACTCCCATGAAAACGCAGCGAAGCCACCGGTTTGAAGACCGGTGGCTTCGCTGCGTTTTCATGGGAGTTAAACTTTGTTTCGTTTTTTTACTTTTTCCTCAGGTAACTGCGATCTTTGCAAATTTGATAGAAAAATTGCATCACCTGTTGGCAACGCTGCACAAACTCGTTGCGCGATAGGTTAAGAAACCGAATTTTTCTATCGATTTAAAGAGCTTGGCCTCTATTTGAGACACCCGGTACTTTGCGGCGAGACTCGGAGGCAATCGTTGCGAGCTATAGAGTCCCTCTAAACCTGCGGTCCCAATTCCATCGTACAAAAGCCGGTTTGCAGACTCGAGGCCTTACGACGGTCACGTACAAAGACCGTCTGCGGACATGTTGGGGAGCATGTAGGAAGCGAGGGTGCTTCCAACATGCTTCCTCAGGCCCGGCTTCAAATGTGAGAGCCACACGCCGGATGTCCGCGTCCCACGTTTTAACGCGTTCGACGAGCGCACTGCAGACAAAGGCAGCTCTAGCTTCGGGTCTACCCCCTAATGCTTCCAATCAGAGCGCGGCGTTCCGACGTCCCTTCTTGTCTCCTCGTCTCCCCGAGATTCTCGCCGCACGGGAACGATGCCTTTCCGTCCACATACGGGAAGACGAGCCGAAATGTCAGTGGTCCCGACTCGATCGAGGCGTTCTTTCGACGTCTTCGCGGCGGAGTCACCCTTTAGCGTAAACTAAATTATACTCTCAAATTACGTGAGGCGCGCGTGCCTCTGGTAGGCGAGCGTCTCTCGACATCGATCTGTCCGAAGCGGTGATGGGATCGCCTCGGGCGGCTCCCGTATCCGCCGCTATATAACCGTTCAATGCCATCCGTCCCACGTGGTAGCCCGCTTCCGCGATGTCGGGAACTCTAGCCGAACCGGTAGTTGGGTATATAGGTTTCGTGAACATTCGAACTTTCGACGAAGGTCGACAAAGTTCGACCTCCTGAACAGTGTTGCCCGACTCCTACCCAAATATATAAGATATTTGGGAAAACGTAATTTGTACGGTAGTTCGCTTTAAATTTAAAAATCACAAAAAAGCAAAGACCTTTAAGTGGCAGTCACAAGGCACATATATCATATATGAGAAACACGTGGTGTTTGCCGCAGACAGGTATGGCGAAATTACCCGCGGGCACGCTCCACAAAATATCCAAAGTATGTTTGCTTCATAGATACGTATGCTCCGAACGCGTGTACAGACAGTGTTTGTATGACCAATGAGACCCTAATACGAGGAAGAGCTCAGACAGTGTCTGCAGAGACTGTCTCGTGTACGATGCATTGGCAGTGGGACAGCGGTTGAAGTGATTTAGCTCGGAATGCGAAGAATACACTCACTCAAAATTGTACCCTTTCTCCGTTAGGTGGCGTCAGCTCGTTTTCAATTTCCGCGCGTGTACGTTATAGTCGACCTTGGGTCGAACTTTCGTCGAACTTGGTGCTGGAAGGTCGGCAAAGTCGAACCCGGTCGAAGTAGAACCTTCCGCAGGTCTGCGAGATCCCCGATTCTGTTCGACCCGCTTTCCGTCGGTTCCCGGTTCGAAACGAGAGGAATGGTGGTGGACCCGCAGTCGATCGAAGATGGGGGTAACGAGACGGAGATGCATAGCTCCAGGCTCTCCGGGTCGTAGAACCGTCCGATGACCGCGACAAAAGTGCCCCGGTGGAGCGTTTGCTTTCGCTCGCGACGTCGACGGCCACCGTTCTATAGGACGAACGCCGGGCAAACACGCCCCCGGGCGAAATTCGTCGCTTGTTCGCCGCATATTGGCTCCCACGCGTGTCAAAATATCACGATGTTTTCTTTTTTTTTTTTTTGTTATAAAATATAAATCAAACTTTTCTTTTTGTCATGTTTTTTTTTTTTTTGACAACTTTAAAAAGTCTCGTCTTTTCTTAAAACTATATTTGGACGCTCGTTTCTTTTGTAAAAAAGGAATGTTCTACTTTTCTATTATACCAAGATTAGAAAAAACCGGCGTCCCGAAGGCACACTGACGCATTCTTGTTTGACCAGGTCGGAAAGCACTAGGCCTGTCTCTTTCGAATGGCCGCCTTCAAGCACGTGCTGGTTGCCCTCCGTCGAGCTTTAGGATCTCGTGCACGTCCGAGGCTCATTAGACGCCGAAGCACCACCGAAGTCAGAAAGCTTGCGCCGCAAACAGCTAAAGGTTCTCCCTGCCGTTCTTTTATCCTGACTCTATAAGCAGAGTCCTTCGATACGCTACTGGTCACGACTATTTTGGCTAATGTTCGTTACAGGGTCAGAAAGTTCCAATAGGTGCGCCAATGTCCCGGAGGGGCCACTATTGTCTGGCCACTCCACCCCGAGGGAGCAACTTCAAATTCGCGATATCAAGTAGTTTCCAAAGAGCAATTGATTTTACGCTAATACTTTGTTATGCCTGTAAATGGTCAGTATATGCAAGCATCGGTCATTCTTTATTGATCTCTAACAACAAAAAACAGAAATAAGCCTTTTTTCGTTTGTTTTCAAATAAAAAGATAATTTTGTGACCGAAAGGGGTAAGCCAACTGAATTTTGACGGTTGCGGGGGGGGGGGGGGGGGGGGGGGGGTTTGAAGGTAATTTTGGGAAAAGAAAAGTAATAAAACGATCATAATTGAGAGATTCTCGCACATATCTAAGATTGAGCAGTTCATTTAGTTTAAGAGCCGAAGACGCTTACATCGAGGGGAAACGCTGTTCGACGCTAGCGGCGTGCGTGTCCGCGTACCCAGCTCTCCCATAGCGTTTGGGGAGACGTTCCGTGAGCATTAAGCGGCACGCTGAAGGTCACTGCGATAACCGTCAAAACTCTGTCTCAAACGCATGCATGTGGCTGCAGCTCGACGTACGTCCTTCCCAAACTCGGAAGCTCGGGAAGTTTTTCTTTTTCGAGTAACCCAAACTAGACACATTTTCACCCTTCCTCTTACGCGGTTCATTTTCTCTAAGTTCGAAGTAGCTATTGACAAAGCGGAAAATGACCGTTATGCCAAAACAAACATGAAAATTTTTCATTTTCCCGCGCTCTCCGGTAGGGTGACGTCCCTTGTATAATTACAAAGTCGAGCGGGCAGTCGACAAACAGAGGACGCGTTTCTTTTGGCACCGCTGGCGTTCCCCGTCGAGTCATTGAACATAGTCGTGTAACCCGTCGGCAACAAGTTGTACTGCCCCCACATTACATAGTTTGACGTCACGCTTTCAATGTTGCCAGTAAAGAACCTATTAGACTGAATCGTAAAAAATCCAATAACTCCGAGGAAAAAAACGCTGTGACTTGTCATTTGGGTTATTATTTCAGATCTGTTTAATAGTGTGTTGAACCAATATGAAGCAAATCAGTGACCTTCGAAATTTCGCCGAACTATAAATAACGGATGCCTGACTTGGAACATGAGCCGCGAAGGGAACGCGTCCGTATTTGCGATGCACAATAAGGAAGAGGCGAAGAAATATTGCCTTTCGAAACGTCGTGAAGTTTCTCGAAACGTTGCGGTGACTTTACCCGGCCAACGTATCTCGTCGCGCAGTTCCGCGGTTTCGTCCAAAGCGAGTCTGTAACTATGAGGAACGTGAAACGTTTCGAACAAACTGGGATAAGAGCGAGGCTATTACATGGCTCATGGCGCCATCCCGCCATGCCATGGTGGTCAATGCTGGTTGTTTTTAGTTTTCAGAAAAAAAGAAGAAAAAGTTGCATAGTGCGAAACGTTTGCCGCGGAATGTACACGATGAGCAGCAAGGCCACCAGGATAGCAGCTTACGTGACGTGGATGCAACCCGTGTATTGCTTGTATGGCTGCATTTGTGTACAGCTGGAGGTCAGCCCGCTATCAAACATGGCGCCCTGCTAACCTGAAAAGCACACGGGTCGTGTCATCATTACGGCACGATTGCTAACTCGGGGTCTTTGTGCTACGTCCTCTCGGATACTGATGGCACAAACGAAAGCCGAATCCCTTTACAATGTTCGCACTATCGCAAACAATATGACGCGTCAACGGGCCACCGTGTGTATTTTACGCACCTGTCAGTCACAGCTAGAGCTGAAACTTGAAGTGTGCGTTCCGGTCTCTCAACCACTCAATAGAGCAGATTGTGTTGACCAGAGGTTGGGGAGAAAGGCCAGACGGAGTGTCGTCGCCAGTATTGTGTGGGTGTAGTACATATCCGGGAGTGACATTAAGTTTCTGACAGGTTACACTGCAGCAAAAGGGCATCTTTCTTTTGAAAAAACAAAAACGACATGGATGGATGAATGGATAAGTGTTAACGGCTATACCTTTTGTGACGGGCGGTAGCTTGCGCCATCTAGCCCAAATCTAAAAAGGCAAACATAGAATTCCTCCCGTCCTTCTAAGCCAATTTTCTCCCCCTATCATGTGGCATATTAACAGGATGACCCGGAGGTCATCCTAAAACATCGTTTCTTTTTTTTTTTTTAATACGCGTTTAGTTTAGGTGACGATTCATAGTATGTTAGGTAAACAAAATAGATGTGGATAACGTTTCGCTATATCCGTTCGTGCCGTCAGGTTTCTGTACAGAGAACAGCCCTCCCTCCCCAGGCCTGACCCATGAATAGGCCCATCGCTAAATTCCCCAAGCATCAAGGAGAATGCAGGGACTGGTGTTCCACGCGCCGCACGTGCTGGCCTCAGCAGTAGTAACTTTTCTAATGCACATGCCTAAAACAAATTTCATCTTGCACGCGCGTTCGTCAACGCTTTATTTTGGTTATTTACTTGGAATCTTTTATGCGGGGAAGGCGTGCTCGTGTGGCGCGTGGAACACCAATCCCTGCATTCCCCTTGATGCTTGGGGACTTTAGTGATTGTCTATTGGCTCCTGCGCTGCGGCTTCCCGCTCCTCGTTCCGTCCAAGTGAAGCTCCCGAAGTTAGCATTCTGACTTGCAAGTCAAACGGCGACGACGACGGCGGCGAAAGCCATCGACTGAGAGAGAGACGTCCGTCCGCGTGCACGTTGCCGGGAGGGAGTTCGGTAGGCCCCTTTTTTGTGCCGCCACCTGACCTTGTTTCCCCGTCGCGTGACTCCGTTGATCGCATGACTTCCTCGATCGCTCGCGCGACCATGGATCACGTAAATCCCGCCCGAGCACCTTTCGCCACACGCACCTCTCTCGTGCAAGTGGCGCTGGTGAGCTTTTTTTCTTTGATCCTAACGGGCTCGCGTGGACAAGCCACAGGAAACGATTAACTTTTTTCCTGACATTTTTGTCTCCGCACATCGGGGAAGTGGAATGGCCTTCCCGCCCCAACAGCAACAATCGAGGATCCCCAGCAGTTGAAGAACACCATAACTAATACTGTACAACTAGGAGTCAATTTACTCTACTAATAATCGCCGCATTTTGTTTACCTACACTAAATACATTGTACCCACTCCCTTCTTTAATGCCTTTGGCCCTGAGGGTATATGAAATAAATAAATAAATAAAGCGAAGGCGCACTCGCGTCTTTCTCGCGCGCCCGCCACGTTCGGCCTGATGCCCGCTATTGGCAACCACACGAACATGTAGGAAGCGAGGCTGGATTGCTCGTATTTAGTGCTGGGCCCATTACCGAAAATATCCGACGAATTACCCGTCAAAGTAACTTAGCACCGTTAATCGCAAAAACTAACAATTGTTGCTTTTGCGTTTTGAATATTACTCGACACTGATAAGCCACGAATACGAACTACGACAATTATTAAACGTTAAGAGTGATTTCAGTCTTTTATATTCTTTTTCCTAAAATTTGCGAACTCTCTGCGTATTTTATTTTAAAATTCTGATTCGGTCAATTTTTGTTCTCGGTAAAATATTTTGAAGTGATGCCGCCGAAGGAAAAAAAAATTATTTCCCCCTTTTCGGCGGAATTCACGGAATGCGAAAGCATTTGCTTTTAAGCTTAATAAGAAAAGGTTAATCAAAAGTAGCGTGTTACGAATAACACGATTGTATAGACGATAGCGCGAACTAGTCGGGAAAATACTTTATTCGTTAGTGACTTAGAAAGAAACAAGTACGTTAAATGTTATTAAAAAAAAACGCGTTACCAGTGACGTCGTAACTCGGGACTTCAAGTACTGTTCCGAACAAGGAGGGAGAAACATGTCTTACCTGGGGCGACATGGCAGAAAGCGTCTCCAAGCCGCAGTTCGAGACGCTGCGCTCATGCGTACAGAAGGGGTCAACGTGCGAGCGAACTTGTTGTATGGGATCGCACCGAGAAGTCCAAAGACCCACGGAAAGGGACAAGTCCCTTTCTCTGTGTCCTCGTCTCGGGTATTTTCAGTGTAACGATCGCTCCATGCGTTCTTCTCTGCTCGTGAGTTGGCCTCGGCCGTGTTTGCCTTCGCACAGTCATGCGTCTTTTTTCTTTTTTCGTGTTTTTTTTTAAATATTTTTGTATAAGTCATGACAAGCTCGACACCAATGTGTCCACTGAAGATGTATCCCTCCATAATAAGATGACTGACTCGTTAACCTGTGAACTACCGGGGATGATTTTCTATTTCTGCTCTCGATACACTTCGTCGTACTGTTAGCGCGAACGTGACCCCTAAACGTTCGTTTGTACTAGAGTAGTTTGTACATAGGCAAATTCCACTTAATTACCGAAGAAAAAAAATTCGATTTAGTGTTGGTGCAAATTTCGTCGTTCTATGTACTCACAGGTTCAGTCGTATGTAACATTGGAAACGAGCTCGCGCGTTGCACGAAGTGGAAAGAGCGAGGTTTTTGTATCGCACCTGCAGCTGCGGGCATTTTGCCACAAACTATGATCGGCTCCAAGACCTTAGTTAACCTGAACAGCGTCCAGGTATCGATGCAATGGCTTAAAGCCATGCGCACAGAGCCGTTAGCTACGGTCGCACCGCTAATAAAGATCGTACAGTTCGAAGTCATTGTCGACAGCCTTCTTTTGTGTCATGTACGAGCAGTTTGATTGCTTAAAACAGCCAAGGGTTCGAGGGAAAGCAATCCCACCTTCGCGAGAACGCAAAATGGCGTCTATCCGGGAGCCGTTGGCTTGCACAAAATGGCGGATAGGCCGTGTCCGCTATAGGCAGACCCTCCCGCTATTCGTTGCTCGGCCAAGCAGTGTCTTCAAAATAGCCCCAAATTCCCCGGGAATAAACAGCTTCGTCCGCTCTACGGTGCCTACTGTCCTCGGATCAAGAGGCGTCTGATGAATGGCGTGACGTCAGGTGTTTGGACGAAACTGGTGCCTCGGTTGGCAGACCGCGACGAGTCGAGAACTTCGTGGTGATGGGCGATACGCCAACGTTGATTCCTACGTCTGCAGCCTCGTGACGTCACTGGGTGCCTGCCTGCGTGCCCCCGAGGCGTTTGACAGACATCAACGTGACTCGAGAGAAAATTGAACGTTGGACCTCCGGGCGGATGTCCCGAAGCATCCGAGGATCGGCGCTTTAGCTTAGCACGCGGGGGTCTGTATACGTGGATATGGAGATGTGTAGGGTGTCCGCTCCGCACCTCTATTTAGTTCGAAATCCCAATACAAAATTGGCCTTTCAGCTTGGTTCCGTATATCCGTGTAGTGCGTGCAGAATATTTTATACTTTTTTGAGCCAAGTTGAATTGTTTGAAATCATTGCATACCGTTATACACGTCCCAAAAATGTTTTCACATTAAAAAACAAAAAACAAAAATGTAAAACGAAAGTTTTCTTTTTTTTTTTTTCTTTTTCGCAGCGATTAAGGTGACTGTATTTGCTGAAATCTTTAGGTATCACATTTTTCATCACCGCGAAAGCGGCTGCTGCCATCGCGGTTCCTGCTTTCTATCGCACATGACGTTTTCAACGAGCAACTCAATCTCTGTTTAATACGCGAAATGAAACACAGCAACTTACTTGTATTTCTATTTATTATCTATTTTATATTATCTAGACTCGAGGCAAAGCATTAAGGAGGGGAGTGATGAGAACAATCTAAAATAACGACTAAAAGTTGAAGCAAGCGCACACAAAAGTAAAGTAACGAATGACAGGAAGTGAGCAGTTGAGTATGCAATCAACTCCAAACTTAGCAAGTAAAAAAATACGCGAATAAAAACAGAAACTGACACTTCCAGTGGATCATATTTCACAGAATAAATTAAAATAAGTTTCAATCGTCAATTGGGGCGATACAGTAGGACAAGTGATTTTAGTCATTTGATGTCACGTGGTATAAGTCGTCATCGCTTTTAATAGCGCTTAGTGCAAATACTTGCGTCCATGTTGGGTGCTCAGGTATGGGTTCCGCGTCGATTTTATTTTTAGACGGATGTCCTTTTAAGGGTGAAACGGTGATCAATCCAGTTTCTCGAACTTTAAATGAAAAATGGAGGCTCCCCGAGAGAATATAAACGACAGGGAGGTTTACTAGGTTATTCCGCCTCCAGAGCGAGCTTCCTTCCTACGATGTCGGCGAGTGGTGCACGCTTTGAGCGTGCACGCGGCCCCGAAGCACGACGGAAGGCAATGTGTTTTCGCTCCAAGAGATGTCGCCCTCCGGGTCCCGTCAGCGACCATGTCCGTTTGAGCGCATAGCGACGGGCATTTTTTGTACCTCAGGAAGGAATCCATCGCGTCACTCGATGCGGCATCTTCGCTTCGCGAGCGACGTGTCAAACGTGTGACGCGAGAGACCTTCCAACCCGCGTGCTTGGCAGGTACATACTCTCCCGTGTTCACCCAGTGACTTTCAGACCGTGAGAACGGACCAGCTTCCTCGACCTCCGAGAAACGCGACAGACGGAAGCTGGTATCCAGCGCGACGAAGGCGAACGATTAAAAAGAGGACAATGACGTCACAGCGGGAGGTGTTGCCCGCCCCGCCGGGAGTGCCCACTTGTCGAGTCAGAGGGACACGGCCACGCCAGGACCTCGCTCCTTGTCCGCGACCTCGGCGCCCGAATAAAAGGGGAGCCCGCGGGCGTGTGCAAAGGGGGAAGAACAGACGCACGCCTAAGCGGCCGGATTCCAAACCCTTTTGCGGGTGCCCCCTCTCTCTGAGTCAGCGTGAGCCCAGTTCCTCGGAGGCGGCGAGAGCAGGCTGGAAGATCTTCTCTGACTGCTGCAAATAGCGCCGCTGCCTGCAAGAAGGCCCGGCGGGTGTGCCTCTTCTGGAAGCGCTCCCTGGCGGATCTCCGACCGCAAGACCGGACCCCCGAAGCCTAATATTAGAAAGGGCCCGGCCTATTTCGGGCCCGGCTCCCGGGTCCTTTGGGACAAAAGAGTGCGCGCGTGTGTGTGTCCCTCGCGGAACCGCCGCGGCCTGGGTTAGAGCCGGGGGGCGGCCGCGAGCGTGAATGTCGGATTGTGGGACCCCCGGGGTCTGATGTGGACTAGTTAGGAGAGGGCGCGGTCTCGGCCTGGGGCCAGGCGGGGGGAGGGGACGACGGGGGAGGCCGAGAATTCTTTTCCAAAAACGGGGGCTCGCGGGGCTTCAGCTCGAGCCTCGAGAGACCAGGAAGTGGCTTCGGCAAGGAGGACAGTGACCTCATCGCTTGCATTTCGGATTTGTCGTCGATTGCTCGAAGACCCTTAATGGGATTTTGTGATGCTCGGGGACGAAGCAGCCATAGTCGCCCTTTCATCCTTAAGCACGCGTTAAAAAAAAAAAACACGCGAAAAAATGCTTAAAGCGCGGGCGACCTGGCCTATATCGAACATGATGATGAGCACTGAGACTGGTGTGGAAAGAAATGTGACGACAACAATAGCAGACAGTCAACGACTCAAACTCTCCAACTATTGATTCTGTCCCTCTTGTTTTCGTCTGTGTTTTTTCTTTTTTTTTTCTTTGGTCATACCAGTTTCAGAGTTTATTTATGATCATGGAAAATACACAAACGCCTAGAGAAGTTGCGGTGGCGCCCTTTCGTGTATAGACGTGTCGCGTCGTCGGTGACTTCCGAGCAAAGAAGAGCTGTCAGACGTGTGCCAGTGGTTTGGGTAGCTTTTATAACCGGAAAACAACAAGTTTGAAGGCGTGAAACCGTCACCGCTGAACCGGCTGTCAACACCTGCCCGGCGTCAGCACCATGAAACTTGTTATTCTTAGCTGCCATAAAGTCACACACTGCCAGGAGACGGAGCCCCCGCTGCGACGTCACGTCCAGGGCTTTTTGGTCCCACGCGGGGCACACGCTAAGGTTTGCCGAGAGTACCGTAAGCCTATTTATGTGTACGAACTGCTCAGTTGCTCATTCGAGCATCAACAAAACATCGCCTAAGCCACTACATTTGAGTATCGGCACTTTATTTCTTGCATTTTATGTGGGCGCTGCCGTTTTGGTGCTTAGTGCGGAGTGGGCGCAATAAACCCTTTCCGAATAAAGTCCCTTTATCCTAGGAAAAGTGGTGCCATTCATTGTTGTGGAAATGCTCGACACACGTGTTGTGCGCCACTTCCGGGAAGAACCTGGCGTCTGAAGTCTAACTTAGTGCTGCGCTATGCCGCCATGATCTTCTCAAGGGCTGCACGTTGCACGTGCATCGTGCATCGAAGCACCTTGCGCTACTTTTGAAACATGAAGGGACTTTACTTCCAAAAGTTCACCAAGCTCCAATGTTGCTTGCTTCGAGCAAATTGGCTGAGAAAAGGAGGGCAGGATTAACCATTTTGGTTTTTAGGCTAGGTGGCGCAAGCTACCGTCCGTTATAAAGGGTACAACCATTAGCACGCATCCATCCGTTCATCCATTGCACACGTAACGTATGACTGGATCCGAGTTCACGCCGAACACTGACGCAACCCTCGTGCCCAATACATGATCAGCGTTCGTTACCAAGCAACGGCGGGCAGACAAAGGCGCGGACGTTTGAAAAGTGTCTACGACGTATGATCAGAAAGTTCCGAGACTGATTTAGTAGCGTGAAAGGCGAGGGAAGCACAGCGATGCGCGCGCGGCAGTCGAAGGCAGGGGCCTTCCTGCGTCCTTATGCCAAAGGGCGTCGCTCTGTGAACTTTTGGAACTGCGCTACACGAGTTCGTTTGACCACATGGGCGAGCATAATGGCGATCTCTCCATAGACTGCGAACCAAAACGATAGCATTCATTAATTTTACGTCAACTCGGCAAATCTAAGACAGAGACCTCCGAAATGATTTAGAAGGCATGAGTCAAAAAGCAGTGAGGTGTGCGAGGTGTTTTGAGTGGCACTCGCAGCTCATGCAAGATTGGCAGAACTCCGCTGAAGTCAACGAGAGGTTTGACAAGGTCGCTCTACCGCTCTTCGTCTTCCAGCGACGTTTTGCCGTTCCTGAAGCGCGAGTGCCACTTAAAGAAACTTCACAATATCCACTGTTTTTTGACACAAGTCTGCTGAATCATTTTATAGGTCTCCGTTTTATATTTGCCGAGTTTGACTCAGACGGGATGTCCGCTCTCGCTCTGGTTTGCAGTCTATGGCGAAATCGCCATTGTGCCCGTGGTCACAAAAACTGGTGGTGAGCAGTTCCAGATGTTCACAGAGCGGCGCCTTTTGGTATGACGAGAAACGGAAGTCCCTTCCTTCGACTGCTGCGCTCTCATCACTGCGCTGCCCTCTCTTTTTACGCTACAGTATCAGTCTGGGAACTTGTTTTTATAACACCTCGTATGTGCGATCCTTGCGACTCAAAAATGCAACCCTCCCTAGATTAGAATTCGGTGTGCGAAAACTCGGGCGATATCGTTTTGTTCTCTCGACAACTTGTTTTTTTTTTTTTTTCTGTTTTGTTTTAATAAGCGTTCTTGCAATTTCAGATAACGCTTCGGATAACACGGCAGCAATGATCTTAGGCAGCAAAACGACGGAATTAGTGTATGTCCTCTGATTTAAGCCACAGTCACACTGCTGGCACTTAATGCAAGACGCACTCTGCATACACTATCTTAGGCGTGTTTGTTGTGTGTACGAAACTCCCGCCACATCGGTGATACAAATAGAAAAAAAATCGGCATACATCTTTTAAACATATGGAGTAAACAGGCTTCGAACACGCTTAAGACGCAGGTATACTTCTGGCAGCCTATCTGCAGCGAACAGTGTGAATGACAAGTGTGACTGGAACTTTAGAGCTGCTATTGGGCCTGCTGTCAGGAATGATGAAATGAAAGAACAAAATAACAGTCGAGTGCGTTGTTCGGGAGAAACATCTGACGGAATTTACCAGTCGCGTAAATTCTAAACGATCCTCGGAATCAAGATGCGAAAGTGTTATTATATCCTCACATCGAGTGCTCGACAAACGTTTTCCGAGCGAACCCTCCCAGACAAACAACCTGAAAAAAAAAAAAAAAAGAATCTTGTTAGGAACTTTCCCACTTGACGTCGACTCTTTCCGCTGCCAACACTGGCGGGTTGAAGTAACGCGTGCGTTACACAAAGGCGTTTCCGCAGCTCTGGAATGGCTTTGCGCGGGCGCGGAAAAACAAAAACAAACGTGATCTTCGCTACGTTGGTCAGGAGCGCTGAATGGGTTTGGATATTTTTAAACTTTCGGAGTGAAAGGCGAACAGCTATACTACGTGTCGGTAGGCGCGTTGTTTACAAAAACTCTGATATATTTTTGTCTATATTCTTTTTTTGGCATCGATCCATCGGGCAAGACGGAGGTCTTAGATGAATGAGCCTGTCGGCAAAAGTTTCGGGAATACATGTTCCGAAAGCCAACGTGCACCGTCATTCCCTCTATACCCAGTGTGCAGGCTAAGAGAAGCGGGACACCTCCTCCCCAATACCCATAATTTTTTCCATTTTTTCGAGGCTGAACCAATGACGGACAGAGAACCGGGCAGGATGATGGCGCATTTCCTGTGTCTCATTGGCTTTATACTTAATGCGGAAACGGAGTTTAGCGTGTCCAGGACCGTGTCGAGAACTCAATATTCGCCTCGTCATTGTCTCTTTACCTCTCGCTCTCCTTAAACCCCAGTGCTGGAAGTAAATGAGCCGAGCCTTCGAAAACTGCTCAAGTCCTTCAGAGTGCGTAGCACGAAGCGTTTAGCCGTCTGGCCTTTATCTCGTCATGCTTTACACACTTTTTTAATGGATGGCCGCTAGGGTCGCCACCTGGATATCGCTTCGGTAACGTCGCATCGGGCGACCAACCCGCCGCTCCAGCACTTCTCTAGCGGATGCTTCGCAGATGCATAACACAACGAACGAACGCCTTCTCTGACGCATGGCTGGAGCGGCGAATGTGTTCAGTGGCTACATGCCACACTTGTGTCAGTAACGAAGCAGAAATAGGGGCCTTGAGGTCGAATCTACTCCCTTCGCTCGCACCTGCCACGGGCGGCGTTCCGCACTTTGGACAGCACGTTGGAGATCCCTCCGGGGTGGCCCCCCTCTTCCCCGGCGGTCCCGAGTGCAGCTGGCTGGCCAAGGTTCATTCAACCTTCGCCGCGGTTCGGCGGGGCTGGGGCGCTAGGGGGGCCATTGGAGCGCCTGCTCGAGTTGCCTGGTACCCATCAAATATAGAGGCGATCATTAAAGAAAAAAATATACAATTATTCGTAAATGACTGAGGGGAAACCGAACAATAAAGCAAGTGGACGAATTTTCTCGGTCTCGCCCACTTTGCAAATGACATAGGAGAAGGCAGCGTTGTGCAGAAAAATACGAAAGAAACATGTATAGGGCGGATAAAACATGTTCAATGGCAAAACGACATTTGTATGTTAAGAATACTATACGATTGCAGAGTACGCTTAAAGCGTGATGCGCGACACTATTCGCGCGAGCAAGCGATCGCGTGTTTTGGAAATGCTTATTGAAGGCTCACTCGATGCAGTGTACCTTGTGTTACACGTCAAAACATTTTGATGCGTAGGAGACTATCACCTAATCAGAAAGCATTGACTGAGTATCGTACTCGTTTATGATACAGGTGACAAGGTGAATGAAGTGAAAGCTTTGTCTTGACAACGTCGTCTTCCGACTGCACGTTTGGCGACAAATTTGCCTCACATTATTACTTTCTCTGTAATCGCGCGTGGTGGGCATCGTGGAATACAAAGGGATAACCCTAACGAGAACATTAAGGCAGCCCTCAGAAACCTTCAAATTCATGCCCTCTCTATCCGCTGGTTCGACCTTTCGATATTTTGTTATGCCTCTTTAGTATCCGGACTTTACGTTGAACCTGAGTCGAACCTGAGGTGAGACATGGAACTTCGAGGTTCGGTATGGTTAGGCAAACCTTCAACTTGTCGGGAAAATGTGCCACCAACTTCGATTTTTTAAACAGCGTTGCCAGACTTCTATCCGCACATTTAAAGCTAAGAACGAACTAATTTAGAGAGTCGTTCGCACCTTTTATTAGACAATAATTTCAAATTTTTGCACGCAATAAATTTGGACGTAAACCTTTAATGGTTCGGCCTGCTTGTTCATATGAAACAATCTACCCGGTAAGAGTTTCATCTCTCCTCCCCGAGGTGGCGTCAACTCGTTCTCAATTTCCGCGCAAGCTCATAATAGCCGAGCTTCGGGCTATTATGCCTGAAGCTCGGCTCTCGAATTTTGCGTTAAAAGTTCGAAAAAGTCCAACCGGGCCGAGCTGGAAAATCGCAATCTATAGCTTTAACAATTCACAATTTCGGTTGCTATATGGTCTGTTTCAACATAAGGTCAGCAGTTTCTTAGCTTCCGTAACACTTCGGCGCACGCGAAACCAGACTCGCCGTTGGGCAAGCATCTCCTGCTGATATTATGTTGGAAAGCACCGTAAGAACAAGAACAAAACAAAGTAGTCTGTAAATGTTAATGCAATTAAATGCAAAGGTGCAAGCGAGCTGGACAAGAATGACGAAAATAATCCCTGGAGAAGGGGAACAAGAGGGACAATTTATGTTTGTCCTTTGTCCCTCTTGTTCCCCTTCTCCAGGGATTATTTTCGTCAAATTAGCCATTGGTTGTTTTAGGCCGCGGGAGTTTAATCTGCCAGAGCATGATTACAGTGTCACCCACTGTAGATGAGAAATTTAGCCAGTGAAATACCGTGTACTACTGCTAGCTTGGGGTTTTTAATGGGCGTCACACAGTAGGGATACACGACCATACTTTGCCGGCAAGATGCTTGTCCAGATCGAAACGGGCAGGGGAGCGGCGTGAACCCAGGGTCCCTGGGTTCTCCAGTGCGAGTTTTCGCGCCACGCGCTCGGAGCCGCGGTGTTTTAACGAACTCAGCCATCGATCCCCCAACAGTGTGTGTACCGTTGTGTGTACCGTTACCAAACTCTCCTCCCATAGCACCCCGAAATAGGCGAAGAAAAAGTAAGACCTTTGAGCTCCCGAAAAAGCCTCACTCCCCATAAGGTCCCTTCCGAACGCGACGCTCTTGGCGGAGCCCGATCTCGCCTCAGGCAGGCAGCCACCGACTGCCTCCCGCGCTGGTCCCTGGCGCACGCCGACGCAAGACGGACGCAACGGCAGGCGTCGTGCGTAACCCCGCGGCGTTGCCGCTCGGCTGACTCCGGGCGCTGCTTTGGCCTCGATGCAAAGCCGCGCTTGACGTGCCCCGCTGACAGCGGCTCGTCACTACGCCTCGCTAACGAGGGCCTTCTCGCTGTTCGCCGGGACGTCCTCGGGCGGGGTCCTCCCCCTCCAGACCTCCCTCGGGTCGTTCCGTTATCTCCGACGACGGCAATTGTTACCTCATTCCGGCTACGACGTCGCTGTTTACTATTCCCGCTCGCCCGCCCGGCCATTGATAAGCGGCGAAGACGGGGGCGCGGACGACGCGGGCGTCCCCAAGATGGCGCTCACGGTCGGGACGGCTCTGTAAAGGGCGATTCACACACACACGTGAGTCGGACCGAGTGCAGCTGCAACGACATGCGACGTTAATCCTTGATGTCATGGCGACGGGGTTTTAAACCGCTTACAACCACCGCTTTGCCATAGCAATCCGTAAAAAGATCAACGTCGAAAGCCGTTGCAGTCGCACGCGGTCGGACTCACAATAGTGTGTGAACAAACCTTAAGGGCGATTCGCACACTTACGTTGAGTCCGACTGACGTAGGGGTTGCTATGACCATAGCTGCGTCGGCTGCATGAAAACCGGGTAAATACCGGTGTTAATGGAGCAGACGCAGCTGTTGCCATAGCAACCCGTACGTCGCTTGTGCCCCATCATCCGGAGGTTTAAGTGGCACCCTGCCATCTGCTGCGTCGAACGAGGTCAACTGTCATCCCTTCAGCAACTTACAGAAATCCCTGCATGCAACACTGCGCGCGTTGCATTCTGGGAACCAGTTGGTCAAGGAGCGGAGTGACATGGTACCAGTTTGGATCGACTCCATTGACAGCGTCATCGATTCTTCGACAAAAAAGTTGTTTGCTGACCATACCTAAGGCATGGACCACCCGAGGCATTTATCTCTGCTTTTTTGTGTGGGTGCCTCGTAGAGCATCCTATTTTGGACTGTGCACTAACCTCAATAGCCAATCAAAACCGAAACTTTGTGGCCAACTTCCCCTCAAACTGCATTGCGTGGTGACCTGTTGCTAGGAGCACTTCGATTCTGGAAAACTATTCCGAGTATATGCCAAGTCATGGGGCCGTAAAGTTAGTTGAAACCTGATTTCATCTAATTTTACTAACGTAATTTTTCTGGCAGACTTCTCGTTGTTCAAACGTCTGTGAACGCAACCGTTGGGACTTTTTATTATTTTTGAGTCGTTTAGGGACCCGTGAAGCGGTCCCCCAACTTTAAACAAATTCTGAAATTGATTTTTTTTTCCTCCAAATTAACGTTGGTCGACATTTTGTTTTGGGCTGCTGACCCCCACAGAGATTATTGGCATCGCCATAAATATACATCGACCCTTCTATTCGTACGAACAGCATGCCATTTCAGTTCACGTTTCCTGCCACTATCAGGAAGCTTTGGAAATGTGCTATTGTTACTCTTAAATTCATTTCATGAAAAATTAACCGCTTCCTGCTTTTGATATTCGAACTTGACACTCGTGCCTTTCTTGGCCTAAATTTGTAACTACAGGAAGAATTTTGTTCTAGGCTTAGAACTACCGCACAAAGGAACTGACAAATAGGCCGACTTGGTAGACTGCGTACTTACGACGGCCCACACTGATACGAACTGTATAGCTCAGTCAGCGTCGTCTACAATCAGCAATGGAGCGACGCTTCGATAGACCTGTCAAAACGGGGAAGCTCCGCCGAATGACATTGGGGGACTTTGATCCTGATCAAGGTATAAGGACAGCACGACGAAACTCGCGCGAGAAAAAGAAATAAATAAAGAAAAGGGAACTGCCGAGAAGCCTTCGAAGATTCCCATTGGCGCTCACAGAGACTGTTGGAAGAGCCGTTGAAAGAGAACGCAGACGACAGAGCGGCGATAAGAAGAGCGCTGCGAACGGCAGGGCAAGATAAAAGGAAAAAGAAGGTCTCCCTCCAATCAGATAAGGTGGGCCCTTCTCCGGGGCCTCTCTCCCCTCGGCTTTCTCGTTACGGCATCGTAAACGCACGCGCCCCCGGTGATTTTCCGGTCCCCCGTGTGCCCCATCGTCCGGAGGTCCCACTGCCACTCCGCAGACTGCCGCGTCGCCTGAGGCCAGCTGTCATCCCTTCCACGAGACACGTGCTCAGGCTTTCCAGCGGGCTGGATGCTGAGCTCGAGACTATGCGGAGAGCAAGTCGTCTGCTTCTTCCTCAGGAGTTGCGCTGACGTCAGAAAGACGCCGAGCTCTCATTGGCTCTGATTGAAGAATTGTGGGTAGACCTCAAAGCAAGCTGGAGGTCTACCCACTATCCTTCATTCAAAACCAATCAGAGCGCTGCGTTCTGACGTCACCAGAACCCCTGCAGAAGAAGCCGACGAACTTGCACTCCCCATAGCTCGTTCGATTTACCCGCACCGGTGCTGAAGAGTGTGGGGCGGTCTACTTCCGGTCGCATCTTCAATACGCGTACCGGAAGTGCACTGTCCGACACTTTTCTGCACCGGTGCAGGCGGTGCGGGTAAATCGGACGAGCCTACTGCGCGGTTTGCACATTGGCGTTTGGGTGCGATCGACTGCGTTACGACGGCTTGTCAATAAGACAGTCTGCTGACTGAGACGTGTTCCTTCCCCGTGTGACGGTCGCTTTGATCGTACAGGATCTGTCTGCGGATGTGTTTTAAAGCGTGTATGAAGCAAGAGTGCTTCGAGCACGCTCTAGGTCTGTCCGCAGACACTCATTGCGTCTGCAGCGAACGACGTGTCTTTTGCACGGCATTTGCGGGATCAGATCGACGCACTACTTACGGGAAATGGCTCCTTATGAAATTGTTAGAATTCTTTAAAGTACGCGATGAAAGAACGATGCGTCAAATCTGTACGCAGACCGGAAGTGTTCCAGTACTACGCGAGAGGTGGCGTCGGTGTGTTCTCTCGTCGTCGGTTGGTCTTTTTAGACTTAGGCTAGGTGGCGCAAGCTGCCGCACGTTACAAAAAGTATTGCCATTAACATCCATCCATTCATCCGTAGACGGTCCTAAGCGGTTGCAACGCAGTCGATCACGCTCGAACGCAAATGTGTGAACCAGCCTTAATATGTGCTTTCGCTGCGACAGCAAAGGTGACCAAAGCACCGAGCTGTTTGAATAGGAAAAGTCGTGCAGCCGCCGTTTAAGAACTCTCAGCGCTCAAACAACGAGGCTCTAAAACGAAGGGTGCGCATTTCGCGCCACTTGACGTATGAATGACCTTTTCAATGTTCCCCGGACAGTCTACGGCTTGTATCTGGGTCAACGCGCAGAGTTGTTGGAAAAAATAAAGGTACTATTATTATAACGCGCAGTTCTCGTTGCATCCGGTTAACCATCCAACCTGCGCCGTGTGCATGCTGCGTAGTATGAGTAAATTAGGCGTTAGATGTCCAGATATCTTGAATGCGGTTTGCCTTTGAGACGCATGGTTCAGTTGTAGATGAGAAATTTAGCCGCTCCGTGAGTGCTTCGGCTGTTGGACTGTTATTTTGCGACTAGCATTCATCGTTAACGTGGAATGACGTTACTCATAAATGCTTCTATGTTGACGCGGGCTTTAACGAGGCAGGGCAATGGGCGCTCGGTGATCGGTCCAAAGCCGCTTATTTAACACACTTGCATGTTGTCTTTAAAGAAAAAAAAATACTCACCGAAAATGGGGTTACATCAGGCTCCGCTGTGTCTTTTGCACTCAATATTAGACTCGCAATCCTCAGTTCATGGGACATGTAATAGTAATTCCAAGTGCACAGGCGTATCTCTCCTGGGGCGTTACTAGTATGAAACACAAGACGCAGTCAAACAGCTCATCGCCAATATTCTCTCGCTGGAGTTGAAGCAATGTGCTTCGGTACTGTGCTTTGACTATAAGTACTTGTTAGTTAAAACCTATAATCACGCGTGTTCGACCCAGATAACTTCTCTAATGAGAGTCATACGTTAGAGGGTTGGTTGATTTTATATTAAAAATGGAGATTTTAACGAGGATTGAGCTTCTACCGAAAGCTCCTTTGAGAAGGGAGAAAGCGAAATAGAAAGTTTTACCGATAGAAAACAAAAAGAAGGAAAAAAAAGTACGTTAAAGAACACTGGAGAAGTTTGCTGCAATCGCGCGTTGAACAGAACCATATCACGCTTGATGTTCTAAGTTGACTGCAGTTTTTACTTCCAAACATGGACAAAATACCAGTTCAGACGACGTCACGAGGCCTTGAACAATGCATTCTGATTAAGGAACGCGAGATAAACGTTCAATCATAGAAATAACAATAACGCCCCACTTTCAGAAATACTCGAATATGACGCAGTACATTTTACAGCTTGCCTTAGTTCTTCATGCAATAGACCCTTTCCGGCATTAAAGGGGCGATGTAACAATTTTTGTACTTTGCGCAAATACCGCTTAGAACGATCCCTTACGTTAATGACCTATGAAAGACGCGTTCGTTTTTCACCCCACGCAATAGAAGATCCAGAAAAAAATTAAAGAAAAACGAGCAGCGTTCACCCCCTCAACTCGCAGCCAGAACAAGTGGCCACGTGATCTGGAGCCGATTATATGCCGCCAATGTTGATTATAGCCACGCGCTGGGGTTGGCAAAGCGGAGGACACGCGCTGAGTTCCAGACATTGTTATGGCTCGGCTATTGTCGTCGTTGCAGCGATTGGACACGGGCCCCCTACCCGAATGCTTCTCGAACTAGTAATTTCACGAGCCCAAATCAAGTGCCCACGCAATGCTCGGGTCCAATCTATGAACCACATTCAAATATCGTCGTCGGGGTGTAGTGCGATCCCCACGTTACGTCATCAAATTTTGCAAAGGAGAGATTGAATGAAAATGATCGCTTTTGTCCTCGAAATTACATCGCAACAAAGGAGTTTTTTGGCTAGTAGCGTTACGTGCCAGCACCCTTGAGTCTCACTTGTGCCAGTAAGTTCGTGTAAAGTGAAAAACATTCCAATTGATATATCGTTGCACTGCTCCTTTAAGTGTCATCTGGTGGCTGAAATGGCGGTTTAACTTTTGCCGCACTAAAGGGGCAATGAACCTGTAGTCTGCAGTATTTTATCGGGCACCGTCACTTTCGTAAATCAACGCCAAACGAGAATGTGCTCCTCATGCACTGGAGAAATCTTTCTTTCTCAATCTCTTTCAGTGTCGATGGCCAGAAAGTTGCAACCAGTCAGAACGAAGCGCCAGCCCACATAGACGCCATGATGAAGTTCTATACATCAAGGTGCTTTGAAGTCGAATGTGTGCTACTAACAAATTGACTGGGCCCGAGTTAGAAATGAACGCTTACGCAGCTCTTGCATTCAATTCCTACTTCGCTTCGTGCTAACATTTCGAATGCATAGGCCTCGAATCCTGACTTCTTAGGAGTATCTTCAACTTGTTGCTTCATAAGTAAACAGAAGGCCGCCATTAGTACGATACATATGCTATTTTTCAGATGATGATAGTGATCAAACTGTCCAGACTGAATTTCGGAAAGGGTCTATTAGCATGAACAGAGGGAACTTGCACGTCAACGCGGGAGAACGTTCAGCGTTAATCGATCGTGCTTATGGGCTGCGGATCCACGGGCAGTGTATGGCAATATCCGCCGACCGCGGGTACCACATTGCGAGTCTACCTCACAGATCGCCGTATACGTTTGCAAATATAGCAAAACGTTAGCTTGCCGTAGACTGTCACATTACCCCCGTCACATTTCTGCCCCATATCCGCAGCAACGCATCCCCTTTTTCGTTCCAGTTACGTGCTCGCTGCAAGTGCGGATGGCATTCGATGACATTAAAAGAAGAAAAAAGAAAAAAAACCGCCAGCTGGCGAACTATAACAGGGCTGGCAGCCGCTTTGGCAGACGGCGCGCGGCTGAAAGCGAACGGAAATAACGCGACAAGCAAAGGTCCTCTCCCCGGTGGTGGGACGATTACGTCCTCCGCCGCCAGCAGGAAGCCAAAGCGGCATCGACGTTAGGGGCTGCCGCTCGCGCTGTGCCTCCCTCGGCGTCGGCAAGGGTTGACTGAAAGTGAAAGTGAGCGCCACACCAAGTTTTCCGGGTCGGCCGAGCGGGCTTTCCTCCACGAGGATGTTTGCGACCGCCGTTATTGCGACCGTCGCCCATCAAGGAGGAAGAGGAAAGACTGCCTTTTGAACTTCGTGGCGCCACAATGTCGTCAGCCGCCATCTTATTTTCTCCGCGGCCGTCCGTTGGGTCAGGACCTTGACGGGTTGGTTCTTTGTACGCGCGGCACGGCTTGCACACCTGACGTCATTCCGCCGTGCTGTAGCCAATGCCCACTTGCTCCAGCCGCGAGAACAAAGTTTGCTGGTGGGAAATGGATACGCTGCACAAGTGTGCGTTCTCAGCAGCGGAGTCACCACAATGGCCACTGATATGACGCCGGTGCATCCGACGCATAATTAACGCATATTCTTTGTTTTTATACGAAGTCGTTTTCTACGTAGATGGCGTCATCGGTGGAGCGAGTTAGTTGGAACCCCGTTCAGAGTGTTGGGGGTAAATGACGTAGCAAACGAACGCGCGTGTCAAAAGCCAGGCGAGCGCACCACGAGGTAGCTCGCTTTAGATAAACAAGAAAGACGACTGGACAATCGGATGGTTGCAAATGGCGTGCACCAGGGAAAGGGTTGCTGTGTCGTTGTCGAGAATGCATTGCGATTTCTCAAAGGGCCCCTGCATCACACCTCCAACTGTTCCTGGATTTTCTATATCTGCGCTCAAACACGCAGTAAATAATGTATCTATGAATATGTGAGTTGCTTGTAACGTAATGCATATAAAAAATTCATAATTTCCAGTTCCGTGTTAACGACGCTCTTGCAAAAGAACAATAAAGAGCTGAATTTGAGACGTTACGTTCTGTGTCTGTTCCTTCGACTTAAGAGTTCTTCATTTTCTTCACCACAGTCTAAGGTGTCAAAACGACATGAATGCAGACCCCAAACGGCAAGGACGTGCGGTCACCACGAGGAACGTTCGTTATTTTGAAGGGAGTCAGGAGTGTGTCCTGTTAGCGAGAAGACGTGGACGACCGGCTGATTTAATGGTGTTTCAGGCGAAGGTGTGCGCGGGACTCTCGCGTTACGGAGCATAAGAAGCGGTCGTGCACTTTCTCAGCCAGAGCTGCCTCTGTATGTCAACTTCGTCGCTCTAGGACCGCCGCCGTCACAACGTCACTATAGACGCTCCTGTGCGCCGCTGATCGACCCTCTAAGTAAAACAGCCATTAGCTTTCCTCTTGCGGGGCCCTAGAAGGACAACCGCGCGTTTCTGCATCTTTCTATGGAGTAACACTTCTCAGCCATGTCCACGCTTCTGTACAGATATTCCCTTCCAGAGGGGTTTGTTATAGTGTCATGTTACACGCCCAAGAACGGGGTATCTTTATATCCTGTCGTAAAGCCGGCGATGTCCTTGTGTCTCTAGCAGAAAAAAAAAAAAAAAAAAAAAAAACAGAAAGGGGAAGCGGAAGAGCGCGGCGACTCTCTCTTCAGATCTCGTCTCTGCCGGTTTTGATATGGACGAGCATTCTACGGCTGCGCGCTCGTGTAATCACGGCTGTGTTGTGCACGCTAAAGACTTTAGGTTCGATCTCGTTATGCGTTGATATAAACTGCCTCACTAGAGTGGACACAAGAGGGGTAATTTATAATGTAAACTGCCTTGTGAAACGTATAATATATAAATGCTGTAATGTTTTTTTTTTTTTTTCAAAAGACGCTTAAGTTTTTTTTTGTTTTTTTTTTGTTAGTTCCGAACGCGGAGCAGAAACGTGGTTGAGTTCTCTAGCTTTGTTTTATGCATCAAGTTCTCTCTGGCTGGAGATTGCGGACGCGTGTATGAAGGAGCTGCCTCGAAGGGATCAGTCCGGTGGCAAGTTTATAATATTGCGATTTCGAGAGCCCTCTACGGTTTAAATGTACGGAAACGACTTTTGGTTACCAGCATGATTCGTAACCGAACGAGCAGCTCAGTGTTGCTTCTTTGTCTCGTATTGTCTTGTAACAGCCTAGTTCGACTGGCGCCATAAATCGGCTGACGCCGAACAGCCGCGAAGAGCGACACACATCTTCGTCAGACAACCTGTTCCTCGGACTCCGAAGTCGCACTTGTAGAACACCGGAAAGGGACACGCGGACGAGGAAGCTGTTTGTGCAATGAGGATGATGTTGGCAACCAAACACACGGACAATTAACTGTGGAAAATCAGGTGCCGACCGTTACGCTAAAGTGACCAATCACAAAGGATTTAAATTTCGTTCCCTGTCCATCGGTGTGGCCGTGCTATGATATACGTTTTGAAGGTACCATACTTGCTTTCCGCTTTTGTGGAACCCGTAATCTGTCTGTGATTTTTAAGATACCCCATCCTTCCTTACCAGCGCAGCAGAAGAGCAGGCGCAGTTGTTAAAATAAACCCAAAGCAGACAACAACAAGACCAGCAACAACAACAAAAAAGATGGGCTTTTTTTTTGTTTTTTTTTGTTTTGGTGTTCGTCCTTTACGTTTGTCGCTACAAATGGACGGTTGCACAGACTCCATGTTTTTCTCTGTCGCCGACAAACACAAACTTGATGTTGGTGTCGCTAGTGACGCCGCTACCAGACGTGCTGCACCTGGTTCCACGAACACTGGACTACCCTATCGTTTATTGTTTTTACGCTTCAGCATTACTTGGCCTAAGGCTAACGCGTGGAACTGCGGAAAAATGCTAGGATTGTCATAAAAACCTCTCGCTTGTTTGTGTAGGTTAACAGTACGTATTATTTGTTTCTTCGCCCTGAGCCGATTCCCGCTAGAGCAACAAGCACCGTTTTTGTGACCGAAGACAAGACAAAAGGAGCTTTTTGGGAAACCGTGCAATTTTCCGGAGTACCCCAAGTACATACAATCATGCATACTTAATAATACCTCCAGGTTTTGAATAGGCGCTTCATCCTGTGGACACTGTAGCTTCCAAAAAAGCCTAGAAGTATATGCGAGACAGTGAAGGGTGTCTTCTCGTGCAACTGCTGCACAAAAGCTTAATTATTTTTTTTGGTCACTGGACGATTTTCGTGCGTATGTAAGCTGGCTGACAAAACTCATTTGAAGTGTCGGCACCGTGTGTTCGTTAATAGTTGTCGCTCTATGCTCAGATACAAGTTAAGAATGCGCCAAATAAATACCACCACGTACCAGTCACGAACATCGAATCACTCTGCGGACCAACAAGGAAAGACAGTTGCCACGGCGAGTTAAGCGCCGTTCACATACTTGCGACCGAGTACGAATGAGAGAGACGTGACCGGTTTTTAAGCCTCTTGCGACGTCTTAGGACCGGATGCGCTGCTGCGGAGCTGGTCCTAAGATGTCGCAAGAGTCTTAAAAACCGGTCTTGCCTCTCACGGTCCTACTGGGTTGCAAGTGTGTGAACAGCGCTTGACGATGTCAACGTGACCTTTTGAAAATGGCTGCGCGTTCGATTCATCTGCAATAGTTCCGGTAGTCAACTATCTGGGCATCACAGAAGCACGATGGCCGGCGTTAACGAGGGTGTGGGAGGAGCTACTGGGGCTTACCTTTTGTCTGACTCTGATAAGGCTATATACTCCGTTCATACCTATGATGACAGTGGGGTAGGAGCTACGCACTCGCCGCACCAATCAACGGCCTCCTTTTCATCACGCGACCCAGCTCTTTGCGCGTGTGTATGGGCGATGCGCGGCGACGGATATTCCGCAGAAGAGAGCTACTGCGCATGCTCAGAACATCTTCCACAGCCCAGTAGACAAAGATGGCAGCGCCCAGAAGTCGCTCACTGGAGTAGTTCATGGTGCACATGTCTTAGAAAAAAAGGTCATACTGCTTGTACGTACTTATCGTAACATTCACCAGATTCTTAGTAACTGCGGTTAGTAACGATCAAGCTAGCAACGTTACTAGATCAAGAGACTTGTAAGGGTTACTAACTTAATCGATAGAACTTACTACCTTTCACTAGCTTTAGCTACTAACTGGCACTAGCTATCACAACACCTCGAAATTCCTACTACCTCTAAATTGGGGGAAAAAACTAATATCGCTGGGATAGACTTTATTTTCACGCTGCGTCATAATGCATGCACATTTTCCCACATATTATACATTAACACAAGCAAAAAATTAGAACACATATGACAAACACACACACACACACACACACACACATACATGCAGACGCGCGACGATAAACTAACCCAATTGCCGATACCAATGGCTAACTGTTCATAGACCGTTCATTCGAAAGAAGTCCATTGGTCAGTTACCACTTCATTCGTGAACGATGTTACTAATATGGCGCTGCTTTTGCACCGACATTGTTCCCCAAGAAAGTTGCTAAACAGTGAACGGATGCATCGCTTACTAAGAAGTAACCGTACGCACAGTTGTTTCGTTCGATTTCCCTTCGTGCACCGGTGCAGACAAGTGTAGGGCGGTGCAGTTCCGGTCGCATCTGAATACACATACCGGATGTCCACTGCCCCGCACTTTTCTGCACCGGTGCAGGAAGTGTGGGTCAATCGAACCAAGCTAGTAATTCTTTGCGACGGTCGATAAAACAGCCTTCCCACGGGTTCCCAGCAGCCACGTCGTCGCTTCCCCGCATAGCAGCTGCCGCAAGTGGAGATTATAGCACGTTGCAACTCAAGACGAGCAGGAGACTGAGCCCTTCCTTCTTTCCACATTAGCGCAGCAAACGCTGGAGTCCGCCCTTTTCTGTTAATATGGAAAGTGGAAATTGACTCCGTCTCGTGCTGCGCCTGCTACCTTTCCAGGTAGCTGCCTCTACGACCTATTGCGCGTTTGATGTTGTAAATGGCTAGTAGAAACGTAGTAAAAACAGAAAAACATTGTAACTGCTGCGGTTACTAAAGTTTTATCTGCATTTTTTCTCTATTTTTTTTTTCCTAAGGGTTTGGGACTTTAGCCAGAATCAACAGTCGCCGGATATGGCGTCTTTTTTTTTATCTACAAACCGGTGTACAGTGCGGGCTGCCCGCCCAAACCGGAAGCGGTGAGGCGCGACACCGGCCGTCGAAGCCCTCCTTGTAGCGTCGGCTCCGGTGTCATTGGCTGCGGCCGTGCCCGCGCCGACCGACTGACCGAGCGACTCGGACGACGCACGCACAGCCGCGATCGAGCGACATCGATCTCGGGGCTCTATATATACATCGGCGGTCCGCAGCGGGGGCTCGCTTCCCTCGGCGCTCGCAGTGGACGACGCCCGCCGCCGACCGCTGTCACGTGGGGCTACGCACGTCGAACGACGACGGCTTCCGCACTGCCGTCGTGCTTCTCGAGTTACGAGCCGAGCTATAGTGTTGCCCCTTGTGCCCAAGGGAAGTGTCTCCTGTTATGCAGCCGAACGGCGCTATCGTAAGAAAGGGGCGCAAGAGCGGGTATATATTAATTGGCGTAACACTTCTATAAGCGCGTTTCCGAAACTGGTCTGGCCACCGTGTGTGGGGACACGCTTTGTTATCTGCTATGGCAACGATGCTAGCGAGGGTTGAGGCTGTCGGACGATCTATACACACGCCAGCAGCAAGATGGGGTAGACCTCCTCCCTCCCTCTGAGATGCGCCGCAGCTCAGGCCCGAGCTCGTAGCCTTTGGAGCTGCACCTGCTGCCAGCAGCCGAGGTCTGCCTTAGATCAAAGAACTCGCGCTTGTAGCCAGAACGGGGTAACCAACTGAGGTCACTGTGGACAATACATTCATGGTGGCGTCAGGCATCCTTGACGCCGAAATGACCAACGTAGGAAATGACTGCAGTTCGCAGTGCGCGAGACAGTTCGTGCCGTCTCATGCTCCTCGTGCACACTGCGGTGAGGTTGCCGGTTGTTCAGAAGGACTACAGTTCCCACGATGTGTGCCGGCAGCGGGGGGAGTAACAAAACTGGCTGGTGGGATCGGCTGTGCGCCCTGTATCTCTGTACTTAACAAGGTGAGATGAGATCTGCCGACCAATTATCGCTGGTGTAAGTCACCGTGCCTATTGGCGAGCGTTCGTTTGTGCTGCTGGCTATGCTTCTATACCGGACTGCCCGAATGTGAGCTGTCTTGTTTAAAGGCGGCTTCAGATCTCCTGCGCTTGTTATACGAAAGTACGTTTCTCTGATGTCCGACGGCCGGGCGAGAAACAGGTCGTCGTGGCACACTAAGGCGCATCTATCGATTTGGCAATTCAATTGGAACTAGCAAACAGTACAGACTGTCAGAGCCAGATAATGTGCCGGTTTACTCCTCTCTCCGGTCACTGCGATAATGAGGTAACACTGAATGCACCATTGACATTACACCTTCATGGTCACATATTACGGTGATACTAATCTCGACATAATACTCAATGTGCAGGCGAAATGAGGAATAATGAAAGTGAGTGAGAAAGAGAATAACAAACGAGTATGTCACAGGAAAGAAAAGAAAGTAAAAAGTACATAAAAAAAAAGAAGCTTGATATGGCGAACTTGTGCCTGCACACTTACAGAGGATGATACCACGCGTCTTTCGTCGATGGCGAAAGGGCAACTGCCTCGAAGTAGCGCATTACCGCTGCTTTTATATACGCAGTACGTTCACGCACGTTCTCAGTCCGAACACGCGATGACGGCCGAGAATGGATCGAAAGATTCCAGAAGAGCGAAGATTGATTGAAGAAACGACCGGGGCCAATGATACGTGATCCCCGCTCCTCTGCGTGGCACCTGCGTTCTTTGCCAGCTTCGCCACGCACGCGGCGAGGCTCTCTTTCTCTGGGCCACTTCGTATCCAGTTTCGCTCACAGCATGATTATCGTCATCTTGCTCGAATGTTGCGCATAAATGTTTGTTATCGAGGTGTTCCGTGACTTCGTCTCACCAAGGCTGTAGGGCGTGCAACATTTGTTTACCCGCCGACGTCCACTATGCCTCAACCAATAAGGCACACACTCAGAAACAGGGGTTGTAGTACTTACACCCTTTCTGGTATATATAACACCCCAAAACTACGTATATTTCGACCTGCAGCCCATTGACGTCGAACTAACGGTGCCAAATTTTACGAGGGGCTCGACAGCTGTGGTGGCATATCTTACTGGACAACTAATGTACGTATCAAAGACTACAGAAAGTAGCAAAAAACACCGAGGTTTTGTAGCAGGGCCAGCGAAACCTCGAGTGTTTTCCTGCAGTCTTTAGTGCGTGCATCAGCTATTTTAACAAGTTCTATTACTCGACAATCAAGCCGTTCGTGAAAGTTGGTATCCTCGGTGCGACATCTGTGGACCGAACATCGAATTGTAGTTTTTGGAGTTTTATATGTGGGGACAAGGGGGGGGGGGGGGGGGGGTAAGTACTAGACCCCCCCCCCCCCCCTTTCTAAGACTACACGCGCTTGGCTGCTGGTCATCGCTTGTTTCCCTGCGCATCCTACGTTGGCTCTCGATTGGCGCGCCTCTCCACGCGTTCCGATGCGTCAAGGACGCAATTTGGAGCAGGAGCACTTGGTCGCTGTATGATCTCGGCTACGGGCTCGGTGAATTCTACACGGCCATAAATGGTCGGTTATTGCAAGCTGGGCTTCCTTCTATATAAAAAAAAAGAATGTTTAGCCAAACATCGATCGCACATCAGAGGGGAAGGGACGCCAAGTGCAGAAGGGAGAGGACAGGGAGTGGACATTAATCAAATCCTCTCTCTTCGCGCAGGTACTTACACGCGCCATAGAACCCAGCGATAAACGTTCACTCTCTCGATCGCGAAGGGGAGAGGAGTCGGTCAAGGCCGCCGCTACGATGCACTCGAGCTTTTCGGACGCTGTCCAAGTGTTGTTTCGACTGCTTCGCTTCTCTTTTGGGCGCAATTTGTGATCGCATTTGTGAATGCGAAAGCTCCTTCGTGTTCATGATTTGCACTCTAAGGAATGCCTGTGCGTCTACTTAGCTGCAAAACACTCAAAGAGCCAATCTCTGTGATCTACGAAATGAGCTCAGCGAATGATGATGCATGTTTGAAAGCTGCAAGATAGCAACGTCATCCACTATTCAATCAGTAGGATTTCTGAGCTTTGCCGATGTTGAGTTTCGAAACACAACGAGGCCCTGTGTTGACCACATTTCCTTAGCTCGCGGTGGATGAACACGATTTCCGGCTGCACGCAACTGGATTTTGTGCTCAATCGGAGTTTGGCACTTTGGAGGAAACGTGTGCCTACCTAGCGTACAAAAGAACTGATTTTCGCCCTCCGTTTTATAACTACTGTCTGCTGTGGATATGCAAAGCTAGATTGAATTATCGATTTGATGGCGTCATTCCTCCCGGTTAGTCCCTTCGTGCATCACGTCCACGAGAACAGCGTAAATGCCTGATTGATGTATAGGAGCTAATCACCGCCAGGAAACAATCGAAGGAAAACGGGAGCGGTTCTGTATTTGAGAAAATGCACTTAACTCGTCTTCGTTTGGCCTGCAGGATCGCGAATATCGAGACTCTTTTTTTAATTTGGCTTCCGGAGGCTGCAGATTTTTTTTTTTTTTATATATACCTTCCCGGAGCGTGACGTCATAAAAAGAGTTTTTGGAACCTCCGCTCTGGCGCATTTTTAGGGCCTATCAAGGCTTTGCACGCGTACTCTTGCTATTTTCAGAAAAAGGTAAAAAAAAAGACCCCACGATTGGTGTCAGTGCGGGGGAATCTACCTGACAAGCTCGCAATGGCACGCGCTTTCCACGCGAGCGACACGCGCTTGGCGGCCGAAAGATCTGCTTACGACGTAATGACTGGTCGGATGTTTTTCATATTTTCTCGCGTTTAGTCCCACCTGCGGGAAAAACGAACGGGATATTCATATGCACAGGATAAAAATACTCTCGAATTTACCTCTTACTCGTTTTCTTTTTTTTAAAGGATGTTTGCTTTTTGTAAGTGGTTGAAGCCTCGGATGTAGACACGGAATTAGCAGGTCACCATCGGTGAGATGAGCTATCAACGTTGTTTCATTCTCGCGATTTGACGAATGATAATTAGCCGTGGCCGGTAGTCATTAGAAAGTGGTTTCTAAGGCCACCGCACGAAATCGTGACGGTGACTTCGGCTTCCGAGTAATTACACCGAAATCAGATGTTCTTGACGGTTTAAAGCGCAGTACGTAGCGCCACGGATAGGTACTGGTCGAGGTGAAAAAAAAAACAGAGCCGTACTATGGGAGGAGCGGGTGTTCGTAGATGTACACATCTCTGATGATGAAGTGCAATTACTGTTCTCTAGTGACACACATCATTGTGTAGTTTGTGCTTTGTTGATTTTCTCTCGTGTCCTGCTCCTTTCCCAGGTCTCCTCTCAGATACTTAGTAGCATCGAGATTTCTTCGGTTAATTGGTCCGTTTTTCTTCGCCCTGATTATTAAACACATGCACGAGTAACTATGGGCGAATCGCACCAACTCAATAATCGAAAATGCAGGAATTAAAAGAAATAAGTTATTTTTGCAAACCACTTTAAGAGCGGCGAAGAAACAACAAACGGGGCGAACACACAAGAGCAACAATGCAAGCGGTGTTCAACACATCGTTTTCTTTTTTCTTTCTATCCGTCGTGTTCTTTTGCGTTCTTAGTTGAATCAAGCAGCCTGACACCCATTGTTGCGCTGAGCATCGGGTGTCTCACTGTTCTTCCTTGCACTCCATTACACCTTGCGATGCACCCCAACGTGTTAGCATATCCAACGTTACTAAAACACTCAGTTGGGAAACTCGCCGTCGAAACCTGGGCCGCTGGCGTCCACCGAGACCGAGCTAAATGCGACAACAGCGCCACTCTTTATCGTTTGTCTGTACTGTGGTCGCCTTGAGCTTCTTGAAAGCCTATTTTTGCGTAAAAACAAAACGGAAAAGACTCTGTTTGCATGAAATTTATTGGAGTTTAGTACCAAATGATGGGCGCGTGATGTTTTTATCATCTTTAGTTCGCAAGGTTTTGCGGAACAATATTGTTTTTATACAACCATGCCTCAGCGGGCCTTTCAGGTAGCGCGTCCAGACCTAGGTGCATTTTAACTTCAGCAGTTGAACGCGGCGCGTCCGCTGGAGTGGCACTCCTGTAACCTCTACCGCTGTATCTGTTCTTAGAGCCATATTAGAAGTCACGTGCAGTTCCTCGAGTGGCCGCTGCGGGAGAAATGGTGGCGTTGTGTTCGTCATTAGCTCGGTGATCGGAGACAGATTGGGGCCATTTTGTTTAAAATCTGTCTCTATGGGAGTTTCCGAACTGAGTGTTTTAGTAACGTTGGCATATCCAACGCTCCTGCAGGCACGCATTTGTGATTTTTCACTCTCGGCACGTCGCTATTCCCAGCCGGAAGGTCACGTGACAGGTTCCGAGCTGTGGGTTGGCGCTTCTGGTTTGTAGCGTCCGCTGTTGTACGGGAATATCCGCAGCTCCAAACGAAGGGACGCAACCCAGCGGAAAAGACGCGAAGGGGCGAGAAGCGAGACCTACCGCCTATCCAAGTGTGTGGCGAAAACCGGCGCGGCCTGGTGGTCGAAATGTGAAACAGGGAAAGAGAGAGTAGACGCACGCCGTTCGACGCGTACACTGAGGCACCGTATTCTTCGCCGCTCGGCACCAAACTCGTGGGGCTTCTTTTCAATAGCCATTCCAATTCTCGCTCCGCACGAAGCGGCTATTAATAAAAGAACTCGGTTCGCTTCGAACGCACCAAGTGGCGCTCTTGTAACAGCATCAGACTGCGAGCCCGTGCACGTGATTTACAACTACGTTCCGCGCTTCCGACACCGGTCCCCGAGACAGCTGTGAATTGAAAACACAAAGGACAGCCAGGGAAACCTGGAGGAAGGCAGGACGAATGCTGATTTGGATGCTTACCTGTGTTCCGTGCGCCGTTCGTGAGCGTCATGTCTAACGAACCGCTGATGCAAGCTTTGTCTGGGGAAGTCACACCTTGCATCAGAGGCTCGGGTACGTGGCGCATGTTGCGAAAATCCGAAAGATTCTCGCGGCATTCGCTCAAATGCAGGTCCAAGTAGTCGGACTCAGTGGCGTACCAACTTGTTTTTGAGTAAGGGGGCAACCCCCCCCCCCCCCCCCCCCCCCCTTGGTATCCCTTGGCGTCGCCGGCCAGTGCTTGCCCTGCCCAGTGGCGACTGTTTCAGGGGGGCAAAACACCATGCATTGCCCCCCCCCCCCCTCTCTGAGAACTGGTGTGGGGGGGGGGGGGAGCAAGCGCCTCTCTTGCCCCCCCGGTTGGTACGGCCATGGTCGGATTCCATTTATCATAATATAGCCCGGCTAATACATTCCGTCAAATGCAACATAAAGGTGCGATAGCACTTAATGGATTTTTTTTTAACGAGTGGCACTTACTATTGGCGATGTGCTTGACTGAAAGTTTCTATCTTGACCATGATAACTTGTACTTTGATTAATGAAAATATGAGCAACGTGAGACTCTCGTGTTTTTGATAAATTGTAATTTAATTATGGAAAATAACAGCAACGTGAGACTGTCAACTTTGACGGCTTTGGTTGAAGGACGCGGTGACTTCAAACTTCCACCTTTCTTTCTACACACACCATCGAAATTGCCGCTGGCAATCAATAATACTGGCCGTGACGTCACAGATAAGAAACCTAGGATGAGTGCCACCGAAACATCTCGTTACCAATATGCATGATATCCAATACGTCACTTTGCGAAGAAAGTGTGAACGTATAAAGGAGGTCTCTTCATTATCAATGCACGTCGTCATTTGGGGGCACGGCGTCAATTTCTCTGAAATGCTGCCGCGCGTACAATGTGGCCGTCGAATGCCTCCGCTCCTACCGATATTCTACTATAAGTTCTAAGTTCCTACCCCACTACGCACAACCCCCGTTATTACGCAGCGGAAGGGGGTGTCGTGCTATTCCTCCTCGCTCCAACTTTTCGCGGCACTGCTCTGGTGCTGAAGATGCGGAGCATTTCAGCTACTCTCGCCGACATGCTTCCACGGCCTTGGTACGGTGCGAACGACACGAGCAAGCAAGGTTCGTGCAGGGTTCCTATATCAAGCCATCGCTTTAAATCCACGAGATACTGGACGGCGCCGACCACCGCACAGTGGCAGCGACTTTCCGGCTCACTGACAAACGGGACGCCGTTTGCAGGCGCTGCGGCAACCGCGTCAACGTGCTCGGCCGCCGCGCTCGCCGACGGAAGGCGGGTCTTGCGAGAAAAACGACGCTTGCGTCCGAAGAACCGGCGCTGTGGCTACGCTCGGTGCCCAGCGAAGGGGCCGAGATAAGCGAAGACGTCCCGAGCGCGGCGACGTACCGTCGATAAGACCGGCCGTTATCGCCTCGGGGCCCCAGAAGCGAGTGTCCAAGGCCGACGGGCTCGGACGGACGCCCGCCCGCGCGCTCGCTTCGGGAAGTCGGCAGCAAGCAGCGGCTCGCCTGACAGCTCGGCAACCACGCGAGGGACTACGGGGGACGCCACACCGGGGCGAGCGCCGGCAAACACGGAAGTACCGGTCGACTTCGGCACCGCCGCGCGTCCAAAACAGCGAACGGCGGGGGTGGGAGAGCTTGCTGCCGCATCGTGGCGAGTGAGGAAGGCCTCGGTGGATCACGTGAGGGGGAGAGACGTGGTCGAGCTGTCGCGGAATTCCGCCAGGGGGCGACGGGGCCAAAGGCGTGGTTGGCGGCGTGGCCGCTTGTCAGCCGCGCGTTAGACCGGAAGATTAGGCTTTTACTGAGCGAATATGGAGTCGCATCCTCGCGCCTAATGTTCTTTCGTGGGTTAAGGAAAGGTGTTTTTTATGTTGTGAACCTCCGCAATCCTATAGGTTTAGATCTGTAGCCAGCATGCCACTTTCGTGCTTCGCTGACATGACTTGAGCAATTTTTCCCATCTTACTTGGAAAGGGTAATGGCGGGAATCAATATTTACTACTTCGGTTAGTAGTCCAACTGAGCATTTACACCACTTAGTAGTAATTGTGATGAGACTCCTTCAATACTCAAAAAAAGAAGAAAAAAACGATCATGGTTTGTTGGTGTTAACAGTGTCGCGGAGTGTACGTTAGATCCTTGATTCTAAATATTCGTGCAAAACTAGCACCCCGAAATCGGAAGACAGGCTAGCCTTGAGCCGGGGTCACAATGCTCATACGTCACACAAAAGGCGGTCTGCAAACACGAGTCTGTGGTTCGAATGCTGCCTGGCAAGCTTCCTCCTTTAACGCATTGCCATGGGGCATTCGAAGCAGGGATCTCGTTCGAATCTGTAGCCAGACTGTCTTGTGTACGATGTAAAAGCAGTGTGACTTCCCGGCTTTCCGGTGCATTGTAATAATAAAGAGGTATACTGCAACTTTTGTTCTCAGTTGCTGCCGCAGTGTGCGGACGGAAGCAAAGTAGTGGCTCTCGCACCACAGATAAGAGTCAGAAACATTAAATATTCGATTGCGCTGACTGTCGAAGGTATGCATAGTCGTGAACAGTGGCGCGACTGTCAGGTTATCCGTTGGGGTTTTGGGAGTTCGTAGGTGATCGTAAGATTAATGCGTAGACTGGGGTTGATTTAAAATTAACAAGACGTTTATTAACTGGGATTACAATCGGTTACACAAGGTTACAAATTATGTCGGAGGGAAGAGCGGTCGTCCCGTCCGTATCGTACAGCGTCCCGGAGTCGTCTCTGTTGCGAAGGGGCTTCTCCTCGGTGAGACGTAACCCGACGCCTTGCTCCTCTCGCCTCGGAATCCCGCCCGGGTCACGTAAACCGGGGGGCCCGATTCTGGGGGCTCCACGGAGGTGCAATGGGAAAGCCCGGGCTGGACGAAATTTTTGGTCGACTGTCTGGGTCTCTGTCTGGCAGGCAAGGTGGCTCTCCGCGCGGAAGGCGCTTGACGCTGACATGCCCTCCTTTAAATATGATCTGTCCTCAGATCACCAGGTCCCTCGGCCGTGTTGAAGAGTTCTGCCGGATTCAGATCCCGTTCGTTGTAGAGACGAATTTGTTCCACGTTGACTGTCTTCACATTTAATTTCCCATGCGCTGGCGAAATTCGGCGAATCGTTACCAGGTTGTCTCCGAGGAGGTCGGTTACTTCATAGGGTCCGTCGAATCGCGCGTCCAGGGTGCCGCTTCTGGCGCCTATCTGGAGAAGAACGGTGTCTCCTGTTCTAATGTCTGAAATTCCTCTTTCTCTGCCGTACCGGAGCCTGGAGTACTCTTGGCTTGCCCGCAGGCTGGCCCTTGTCTCGTCTCGGCTTTTGGCGAGCTCGTGAAGCCTTTCGCTCTCGGATATATCTTCGTCGACTGAACCAATGTTCAGTTCTCCCGGAAGCTTCGGGTTGTATCCGTGCATAAGCCAGAAGGGGCTCCAGTCGCTGTGCTTGTGCTTGCTGACGTTTATGGCCAGCGTCGCGTCGTTCAGCACTCTGCTCCAATCATGTCGTTGTCCGACGATCTTCCGAAGCACCTGCTTCAGAGATCCAACCATTCTCTCGACGAGACCGTTCGACTGCGACCAGTAGGGTGGAGTGTTGACATGTTCGATGCCAAGCCGACGATGGAGCGCTGTCGTGCGTTTGTTGACAAAACCTCGTGCTTGATCGGTAATGATGACTTCCGGCACCCCAAATCGAGGAATCCATCGGTTCATCAGGAAGTCCACGTAGTGCGTTGATGCAGTGCTCGGTACTGCCACTGCGTCCATGTATCTTGTGGCGTGGTCAACACATACGAGAATGTAGCCCTTGTCTTCGCTCGTGTCGATTGGACCGAGGTGGTCGAGCGAGATCACCACGTTGGGCTCGTTCGGGATGGCTCGAGGACTCAAGCAGCCTTTGCTCCGTGTTGTGCGCGCGTTAATCGTCTGACACGTGTGGCAGGACTGTACGTAACGACGCACATCTTTGAGCAAAGTCGGCCACCAGTACTTTCGTAGGATGAGTTCCTTCGTCTTTTCCGTTCTCATGTGTCCTGAGTTGTCGTGAAAAATCGTCATCACAGAGTCTCGGAGCGCGGCGGGAACGACAATTCTTTTTACAATGCGTCCTTTCTCCGTGGTTTCTTTCGTGAGGACGTCGTTCTCGTTGTTGTACGGGCTGTTTTCGTCGCTCGCCAGTGACGCTAACTTCTGGCATTCTGCGTCCCTTGCCTGCAGGTTGCTCAGGTGACTGTGATCTCCTGCCACGATGGCGTAGCACGTCAACCCTTGACCCGCCGGTACCGTTTTGAGGATGTCTCCTGGCATGCTCTCGCTTTCTCCCTGTCGTGAGAGGGCGTCGGCTGCCGTGTTCAATCTTCCTGGCCTGTGAACAACGTCGAACGTGTATTCAGCAAGGTCGAGCGTCCATCGAGCGAATCGGCGATTCGTTGCTCCCTTCTGAGCCAAATACGCCACGCTGAAGTTGTCCGTAAACACAGTGAAACGCGGTCCACCCCGGAGGTAAATAGAGAACTTCTCTGTCACTGCCCAATGCAGCGCCATGCATTCGAGCATGTTGGAGTGAAGGTTGGTGTCGTGTTTGTTCAGCGATCGGCTAGCGTATTCGATCACCCGTTCCCTGCCGTCTTGCATCTGACTGAGTATGGCTCCGAGGCCGTTCTGGCATGCGTCAACGTGCACATACGTCGGGCAGTCTGGTTGGAAGCTCGCAAGAAGTGGAGGGTGTTTGAGAGCGTGCTTCAGAGAGTCGACCACGTCTTGGTGTTCATGCGTCCACATAAAAGGTGTCTCTCTGGCGATCAGATCTCTCAATATACGAGTACGTGCTGAAAAATCAGGGATGAACTTACGGTAGTGGTTGGCGAACTGTAGGAATGAGTACAGCTTCTTGGCGTTCATGTGTGGTTGAAACTTGTCGACTGCGGCGACTCGAGCTTGGTCAAGCGTACGTCCGTCCGATGATATTTCGTATCCGAGGAAAGCGACGTTGTCGCGCACGAGTTGGCATTTCTTAATGTCCATTTTCAGTCCGTTGGTGACGATTCTGTGGAGAGCTGAGTCGAGGAGTTCTAGTGCTTCCTTGACCGTTGTTGCTCCTTGCCCTACGTCGTCCATGTAAGTGGAGGTTCGTGGCAATCCGTCGAATGTGCGTCGCATCACTTTCTGCATAGTCTGTGGAGCTTTGCAAAATCCAAATGCCATTCGGAGGTACTCGTACTTTCCGTCCGGTGTTACGAATGCCGTTTTGTGTATATCATCCGGTTTCACGCGTACGGTAAGGAAAGCTGTCTTTACATCCATTATGTTGAAGTACTTTGACTGGTCACGCATGATATCGTCGATCACATCTTCCATGATGGGCATGGGATAGGACGGATTCACAGTCTTCGCGTTCAGCTTCCTGTAGTCGTGAACCATCCTTCGCGGAGTCGTTGGGTGGTGCGGTTGATCCACAACAATCGTCGGTGCGGCATACTCGCTTTCGCTTGGCTGTATGATTCCCTTCTGGATGTAGTCGTCGACCTGATTGCGGATAAATTTTCTGTCCGCTGGGGAGCACCTGTATGCCCGGGATACGACTGGTATGTCGTCCCGTAAATCGATGGAGTGTTCGGCGTGTGGGCAAAGTCCGAGTGATTCCCCCTCTGACACGAAAGCTTCGCTGTGCCGGATGAGAATACACCGTAGTTTGTCCGCTTCATCGGGTGTCGCGTCTTTTGTCATTTCTGACACCGTTTCCTCGATGTCCTGAAGCAACTCTTTGCTTGGGGTCTGTTTTTTCGTGTTGAATCTTACGTATTCCGTCTCTTCGATGGCGGTCGGTGTACTGGATTCTCGTTTGCAGAACGAAACGATTAGTGTCTCTGCGGTTCGGCTTTTCTGATGCGTGGATGTCGTTGAATCGCGCATGTCGCGTGCGGATTGCTCGTTGTCGTCGTTCGGTATTTGCACGATCGTGACATCGTTCGATGTATGGAAAGTCACATCAACGTTGGCTTGTTGGCGCCAGTCAGATCCCAGTATCACATCCAAAGGCGCTGGCAATGGAGCGATAACTACGTTGGGAAGCTGCGTTCGTGTGGTACCAACAGTGATGTCCAGCTTTGTTGTGCTTTTCGGTTCAAGCTTGCGATCGAGGACTTGGATGTGCTCTTGTCCTTTCCATGGGATCGTTTTCGTCCCTACGTGAAGCGCGGATGGTGCGATGATGGAGACGTTAGCACCACTGTCAATGCAGACGTTAACGGGCCTATCGTTGTGCACGAATCCGTCGACAATTGGAAGGCTGCCTCCAGTGGATCGTAGAAAGCAGTTCGCTTGTCGGTTCGTAACTGAGCTCTGAGCGTTTGACGTTGAGCCAGTGTTGCGTCGTTCTTCTGTACGGAGTGTTGCGGTCGTTTTGGGTTTGGTGCAATCGCGTGACAGGTGACTAGATTCACTACAATTGAAGCACTGTCGGGAGGGAGGCCTCTTGAATAAGCTGCTCGGTGCGGATTCTGACGTTTGGCGTTGAATGTTGGTCTTTCCTGACGATCTAGATTGCTGTGCCTGCGTGCTTGGTTTTTCGGTGCGTCTTCGACAATCGAGCATGGCTGCGCGTTCGATCAGTTCGATAACCGTTTTGCAGCACTGCGCGGCTAACGGGTTGGCCCAATTATCGTCCTTTATCCCGTTCAAAATGAGGGATATGCGTTCTTCCATAGCAAGCGTATATGGTGCCATGTCGAGCTTTGCGTTTTTAGAGTAAATGTACTGGACGATCGACTCACTTTCGACGAGTTGTCGTTTCTCTTGGAACTCGAGGAATTCCTGGATGGTCATTTTTCGTTTGAACCTCTCGGTGATTTCGTTTTTCCAAGAGTCCCAATCGTTGATTTTTGATCCGTATGATGATTGCCAATCTTTCGCTGATCCGCGGAGTCGTGAAATGGCGTTCACGAGGGCAAGTTGAGGAGTCCAATGAGCTAGGGCTGCGATATGTTCCACCTCGGCGATCCAGTGCTTGATATTGGTCTCGATGGCACCGTCGTAGATGGGGATTGCTGTTGAGGTGTCGCTCGTTGAGTGCACCTGCAGTGGTTGCCCTTGTCGTGCCATGGACTCTGAGATTCGGGCTTGCGTCTCGACGATCATCCCGAGAAGATGGGTAATTTCGTGTCGTTCGTTTTCGTGTGGAGTCGACGTTTGCGGGGGAACTTCGGGAATGATGACGTTGCTCTGCGTGGGCGTTGGTCGCGCTGGGATGTCGCTTGGCTCCAGCCGTTGCACTGTCGGGCCGTTGCTGGGAGCCGTTGCTACGTCTTTGGGAACGTGTGATGCCTTCGTCAAAGATACAGCTTGGATGAGGCGTTGCATCTCGGCTTGTGGGCGTTCGACATCGGCTTGGAGCTTGTCGTTGGCTGTGGAGAGTTCCTCGATGCGAGCTTGCTGCTCGTTGCGAGTCTCGCGGACGGACGTGAGGGTTTCCACCGTGCCTTCAGCTCCTCGTCGATTCGCGTTGTCGCCTAGAAGTCTGCGGATGAGTTGCTTTTTCGGTCCGCTGCATGGGAGATGACGAGACCTCAATTCTTCCACCAGCTCGTATTTGGAGAAGAGGTGAAGATCATCAGCGTTCACTGCGTTCAAAGCGTCGTTGACCGCAAAGCGTCGTTCCTTGGTTCCGCTTTCGTTGACGCTCGTTGACGGGGTGTGGCCGCTCGTACCCTCCGTTGATGTCGGCTGCGCCATGTCAGGTTATCCGTTGGGGTTTTGGGAGTTCGTAGGTGATCGTAAGATTAATGCGTAGACTGGGGTTGATTTAAAATTAACAAGACGTTTATTAACTGGGATTACAATCGGTTACACAAGGTTACAAATTATGTCGGAGGGAAGAGCGGTCGTCCCGTCCGTATCGTACAGCGTCCCGGAGTCGTCTCTGTTGCGAAGGGGCTTCTCCTCGGTGAGACGTAACCCGACGCCTTGCTCCTCTCGCCTCGGAATCCCGCCCGGGTCACGTAAACCGGGGGGCCCGATTCTGGGGGCTCCACGGAGGTGCAATGGGAAAGCCCGGGCTGGACGAAATTTTTGGTCGACTGTCTGGGTCTCTGTCTGGCAGGCAAGGTGGCTCTCCGCGCGGAAGGCGCTTGACGCTGACATATGGCCTCGCAGCAGTGGCGTAGCCAGGAGTCAGGACGAAAGCTTTTGGGGCTTTAGCCCCCTCCTATTTCTCTGGAAAAAAAAAAAAAAAAAAGACATTTCTGCACGCCGAGGTTTTTCGGTTCATGCTTGCTTCCGAAAGATAATAGGGAATTGTAGTAGAGCGTTTCCGCAGCCCGCTAAGCACCCGGATAGCGCTCCGTAATCCGCCACAAGACCTTGAGCTATGCAGAGAAAGCTGGCGGCGCGCATGCGCAGGTGCGGCGTTTTCTTCGGGGATAACGTAGCGGAGGAGAGAAACGATCTACTACAACTCCCTAATAGACCACAACTCGGACCACGCGCTATTCTGGATGAACTATATGGCAATCTGGTCTGTTGAGCTTGGTGTGCTCGAATGAGAGAGCCTGAACAGATTTGTGAACAAACTAGCTTAATTGCTATATCTATCTATAGAGTCACGGAATATATCTACAGTGACTGTAATGGGGACGAGAAGTGTTTTATGAGGTAGTCTTATGTTCTAAACGACCTTAATTTCGTCGGCCTAATCTTACGCCAACTTCGCTTAGCGCTTGTTTCGGGCGGGCAGAGCATTTTTGCGATGCGCAATCATATGCTATGTATCCGTCACCTTTCGGGGATATACTCAAAATCAAAGTCAAATTGGACGTTTGAGTGATTTATACAGCGTAAGGTTGGTCTGCCAGTAGGGGCGACACTGGTTTACACTGTAGATGAGCAATTTAGCCAGTGCAGTACAACCGGTAGCCTGGGGTCTTTAACGTGCACCACGCAGTAGTGATACACGACCGCACGCCGGTACGATGCTCATCCAGATCGAAACGGGCAGGGGTGGGGCTCGAACCCAGGATCCCTGGGTTCTGCAGCGCGAGCTTTCGCTCCACGCGCGTCGAGCTGGGTGTGCGCTTCAGCCCACTCGGCCACCGATCCCCCCCGGGGATATACTCACGTGACCAATTTTTCGCAATATGTTTCCAAGTCACGAAATCCACAAAATTTAAGTAATCGCGAAAACGAGGTCCTTCTAGAGCATTCAACCTCACAATTTCACAAAAAAAAAAGAAAAAGGAAAACAACGAGTGCAACCATTAGCTCGTGATTTTCAATGCTGACATGTTCATCCATGTTGGAGCTTTCTTGCGCGATAAATTACTTTACAGTGAACACAATATTCTCCAGCGCATTATTCGATTTCTGCGGGAAGGTGTCGGAGAACGTGATCCACGATTGATCGCGTGAAGTCGCGTGCTCGAAACAATCAGCGATTGAGAGGCTCCGCCCACGATGGACGCACGGCGAGTCGGGATCATTTCTGATGCATCGCCACTCAAGATTCACGACATGTCCGTTAGGACGCGAGCTCACTCAAAGCGTGACCAAATATAGACTACACTGGCGCTCTATACGAGCATCGGCTGTCTTCTGTGGAGTGGGAGACGGTGCGCGCATCCATACGCAATCCAATAAGTGGGCTCGTTTTACACGAGCGAATGACGGAGGTTGTCTTTTGAGACGAGGTTTTACGAACCGGATGTATTCGCGTTCACGCACATTGCTCATCCCATGCACGGGGGTGGAAGCTAACATTAAAGATACATATTCTGGCACGGCATGGTACGAACGATGGTAGACCATACTTGCTCTCTCTCTTATTTAAATGCGTCATAGGAAACTAGGAGCGCGAAAATTAAATACCGTGGTCAGGCTATAAAAAGGCGCGCAAATAGGGGAGGGGGTTCGTGTATGCTTCCTGTCCTTTAAAGCACCGTTCTCCTACCGAGGGTATACACCTAAATGAAAGAATGAACGTAAAAGACAAATGGAGCTTTTTTGCATAATTTCGCCGAGCGCTACGTTCGCCAATTCGCCCTCCAGTTAAGAGTGGGTTGAGAATGCGTCAAGTCGCTTACTTCAGTGATGTGATTGCTGCGCCATTTGCGGTGAACCACGCCAAAGTGCTTACCCTCCCACATCCTGCGACATTTGGCCGAAATTTGAGGGATTCACTCTAACATTGCGCCGAAAGTCAATATCGCTTAAAATACTTAAAATGTAATAGCTGAGGCACACGCCCAGAATATTGCGGCAGGCTTGTGGGAATTTTCGGAACTTTCGATTATAGCGTCAAATACTGCACCATTTGATTTCGTCTCTTTGAGTGACAGTGCTCGGAAGTTAGGCAATATTTTTCATTGCGCGTGGTCTGTGCTCGCAGGTTAGCTGGCTTCGTTGAGTGTGCTTCTCATCGCGCACTAGTGTACTGCGCTGAAGCGACAACCGCGAAACGAACATCGGTTTTGCGTATCTTGTTTTGCCGCAGTGCACCCGCGCGCTAAGGGAAAAGCACCCTTCCAGAGCAGGACGCGAATTGCGATTTGTGAATAAAGCTGTTGCTATAATACAAAATGTCCTGCAGTGCTCTGACGATATCTTTTTTTTTTTCAAATTCTAGGTTTAGCGAGGATAATTGAGTATTGGTAAACGATTTGTATGGACTGTTCTATAAATGTATTTTGTGTGTCAACTCTCACGTTTAGAACCTTTAGAACTCGAACCTTCATATTGCTTCATATCTGTTAGATGGCACATTCAACAGAGTACACAAACTAAATCATTTGGAGTTTCGGATTAAGCTTGGAGACAACCTTAATGGATTCGGCAGGAATGTTTTTAAGAAGGCTTTAATTTCTATCATGCACATGACGATTTTTGTTATTATAAGTTCTACAGATAAAATGTTATTGATGTCGATAATAAAATGTAAAAAAAAGTTTTTTGTATCTGATTTAATACTTGCAGTTTTATTAGAACCTTTAGAACTCGACGAGAACATAAGGATCGGTGCACTGAATTATTATATTTTAATATTATTTCAGTGGAATATACTATTTGCTTTATCCTTGATCTTGTTGTAAAAATGACTCTGTACCGCTGTTTATATATTGTCTTTGATCAATCGAACCATTATTGCCCTGTTTCTTTTTTTTTTCTTCTGGTTTTACGCACAATTAAGCAGCGTGTTCTGTGTTAGATAGAATCAAACTAGCCGGGCAACTGGTACTAACAGAAGGTTTCACAAAAGTTCGAAGGCAAAGCCGACATTGTCTTTCAGTTCGACAGGCCAACATACGAACCCTACCATACTATTTGCGGTGGTAAGAAGGAAAATGAAATGTAAGCTTATGCTTCAAAAGTTTTTTTTTCTCCTTTAATCGAATTTTTAACTGCTCCAAAAGGTTCTTCATAATGACCTGGACCAATCAGATATCACTGCCAGTCAAAACTAATTTCGTGGAAAGAAGTGTTTATTGAACGTACGACGAACGGCCGCTACGAGAGTTTCGGGCACATTGTTTCCTTTAAGAGCCCTATCGGAACAGGCGCGTTATCCCAGGACGCGTTATTGGGTTTGTTTACGGGAAGTCGAGCGTTTGCTTCGCCTTCCTCCTCCTCCTCTAACCAACACTCCCTGCCCCACGGCTGCGAGAGGAACACAAACAAGAGCAGCATTTCCTTTCGCTCGGGATGTTTTTTTGTCGTTGTGTTTCGGTAATCGTCGTTGTCCCAGCGAAGGCGGCCTCGGAGCGAGCTCGGCCGGCGGCACTAGGCCAGTCAGGCGGCCGACACCCAAAATGGCCGAATTCCCGACCGTAGCGAACTGGCCTCTCTTGTCGCGCGAAAACCCGGCCACGGTCTAGCCTTCCATGCGCCACTCCGACGTTCTGCATTTCCTTCCAAGTTGCCCCGTTTCACAATTTCGCCGCCAGGCAGCGGGAGCTTTTTGCTGCAAATTCGGGCAGGCGCTCGTAAAAGTCACGTCTTCGCCGCCAAAAAAAAAAAGGGGGGGGGGGGGGGGGGTGCATGCTTTCCGTCGTGCTTCGGCGTCGCCTGCGCGCTCGAGGTGCAGGAGACGCCAAAGCGTTGGCGAGGGTACGGACACCCGAAGCTCCTCCCCGGGCTTCTCACCTCCTTGGTGACTACGCTGTCGGTGGACGTCCCCAGGGGAGGCATTACACGTATCGTTCTTATTAAACGTAGTCTATAGTCGCTGATAGGCGTATAGTTGCAGGCAATGCGAGCCTCGTTCCAGTGGCGCGCGCTCGGGAGCGGCGGCGCCGTGTCCCGCCAACAGCTCTATGGGCTGACAGCGTGGGGGCCTCGTCGTCGCTGACAGCTTGTTCCCGCAGCTGTGGGAGCCCTCCGCACAATGCACAAACGGGCGGCCGCTGCTGCCGCATGCCTGCCGGGCCTGCACAGATTACAGCTGCAGTCGTGCGACTCGTCGCTACAGCGCGATCCTCCGAGCGGCCCGCAAAATGGGCCCCGCATTTGTTCGCTCGGCCAAGAGAGGAAATAAGAGAAACGAACGCGAGTCAAACGTCGGCGAGAAAACGCGACGTGCACCGCGCGAGGGAATTGTCGGACCGGTCGCTTTTTTTCGCGCCCGTACGAACTTCTTCGGTTCTTTCACTGTGTCCCGCTAATGTACCGCGGCGACAGCCGAGACTCTAAAAACTTTTTTTATTTCCCCGTACGATTACAATGCCGTTTTTTTTTTTTAATTTTAGCGGACGGCGTTAACGTTGTACCGTCACGTCAGATGGCGCCATGACATTACATTGCACCGTGTCGTCACGTGACACTAAATTGCCGCTAAATGTAGCGGATACAATAGGGAGTTGCAGTAGACCGTCTCCGCAGCCCGCTAACCACCCGAATAGCGCCCCGTAATCCGCCGCAAGACCTTGAACTATGCAGACAAGGCTGGCGGCGCGCATGCGCAGCTGCGGCGTTTTCTTCACGGGTACCGTAGCGGAAGAGAAAAACGATCTACTACAACTCCCTATTTAAAACGTATATTTAGCGGGCCACGGCGTCTACCGTGAAACACACTGGATCTGCCGCGACACCTCGCCCACAGGGAGTTTTCGTAGATCGTTCCGGTCTCCCGGTAATGATAGCCTATGACCATATGATGCGTGCGCAAAGGCTTCGACGGGGCATCGGACATCGTTATCGGAGTTCTATACTAAAAGTCCCTATTATAACGCGGTGAAAGACGTCTCGATCCGGACGAGCTTCGTGCCATGCGCACGGCGCTGGCTAAATTCCTCAGCTACAGCAGATATACCAGACACCTTTACTAGCTTCCGGCGTCTAAACATACGCCCGAGACAATCCAAAGACGAGATGCCTTCGCTATGCTCTAAAATGGCCTGCGGCGCGGGGACGGAGCCGCTTTGATGAGATCACCCATGGCCCAAGTTAGAGGGACGGCGTGGTGCCGGACAATGTCGAGGTATGCTGTCTATTTTGCCCTTCCGCGCAATATAGCGGGCATGCGCGATAACTAATCGACCGACCGAAAACCTCACGTATACCTCGCGTAAATTTGGCAGCAATATGGGGTCTTGACTACTCAATCTGGTTATGCTGCAATTTTTAGTAATAAACGGGCACGTGGACGTATAACGGAAGTGCCAAAGGCACTTTCGTATACGAATCGTAGTTTATGGAATGATGACTATTAGAATGCTTAACCTTAAAGCTTCGTATTTTAGGTGGAGGCTAACTGTAGAAATTACAAGCAGAGGCAAGGTGGCTCCAGTCGCCGCCCGAGGAAAAGGGTTCAGCCCTATACATCCATTCATCCATCCAGCCATTCATTATTATGGGCGCTCTTCCGCCAGTCAACGAACTTCGGAAGACGTCGCTAGACCTCTTGTCCAAGATGTCTGCTTACGAAGGTAGACAGAGCGATGATTGAAAGGCGCCGAGGTTAGCTTAGGCATCGGGCACAATTGAAGAAGGAAAGAGGTAATTCTCAAAAGGTGAGATGTTCAACTCATTGTGAATGATGCCAGTCTTACAGGGGGGGGAACGTCGCAGTTTGACAAAGGACAAGATACAAGAAGAGCAGCGCTGACTATCGGCTGAAGGTTTATTTTCCAGCGAACCAGGAAAATGAACCGAAGGAGAGAAAAGGAAGCTTCAGTTGATAGTCAGCGCTGCTCGTGTTATTTCTCGTCCTTTGTCGAATTCCGCTCACCATGTAAGACGATCAACCAATCCTGCCAACCTTCGGTCTCGTTGGATAGTCTTAAGATGGTTAAAACGATTAGTGAGCTGTTAGAGTCGTACAGCACACATATGTGGGAGCCCCTTGTTTTACATAAAAATAGCCGTGCCGTTAGCTGCTGGGCGTCGGGCTGAGTCCATGCAACCGTGCCACCGACCATCGAGGCTCCATCCATTTTGTTCACCGTTTTCTAAAGTGCCACTCGCTCGATGGCGTAAAACAGTATTTTATAGATTAGAGGGTATTGTATTGTTTCGAGTGTGTGTAGCATGTTTGACAGTTCGGGCTGACGGCCTTTTTTGACGCAGTGAATATGTACCTCTCTGCTAGTTTCCTTGAAATTAAATTAAAAAAATTCGCAAATCGCGCAGAACGGAAGTGATATGATTACGTTCTGATGCAATGGACCGTTATCCTTCTCATTGCGACACGTTTTTGCGGCGTTCTACCCTGGTGCCTGGAGCGCCGTCAGGGACGCGGAGTTGTGGGTTGTTGGTGGGTAAAAACTTTATTGAGTGCCTGCAGAGCTTTCGCTGACCGGGCCTAAGTCACCCGTTTGGGGGCGTTGCCGCTGGTCCTCTTCGCCCGTTTTGTTGCGTCGAAGTCCTGCCGCTTCACCGCCTTGACCGCCGCGTCAAGGTTGTCCCTCGATTTCCGCCCGGTGCCTTTCCGGTGGCGCGTACGTCCGCTCGGTGGCGCTCGCTACGCCATCAGCCTCAAGCCCTGGATGGATTTTCGAAACAAGTACCGCCAGGCCGGTGCATGCTGGGACGCACTTGAGTCAAAAATGGCGTAGCGTCGCCGATAATCTAGTTTGTCGCGGCGGCGCGGGCATCTATACGGTCAACGTTACTAGAACCACTCAGTTGGGAAACTGCCATAGAGACTGCTCTGAAAAAGTGGCCCCAATCTGTCCACCAGAACCGAGCTAAAGGCGAACACAACGCCGCCATTTCTCCCGCAGCGGCCACTCGAGAAACTGCACTTTACTTCTATTTTGGCTTTAATCGGCCATTTTAGCGCCGAAACAGATTCAGCGGAAGAGGTTACAGGAGTACCACCCCCGTCTCCCCAGCGGACGCACCGCGAATTAATATCGAAGTTAAAATGCACCTAGGTCGGGACGCGCTACCTGAAAGGACCGCTGAGGCATGTTAGTTTGCAAAACGTTGCAAATTAAAGATTATAAAAACATCACGCGCCCTTCATTTTGTACTAAACTCCAAAAAATTTCATACAAAAAGAGTCTTTTTCGTTTGTTTTTACGCAAAAACATGCTTTCTAAAAGCTCAAGGTGACCACAGTACAGACAAATGATAAAGAGTGGCGCTGTTGTCGTATTTAGCTCGGTCTCTGTGGACGCCAGCGGCACAGGTTTCGACGGCGAGTTTCCCAACTGAGTGTTTTAGTAACGTTGTATACGGTAGACCCATGGGAGCGTGCTCTCAAACGGCGGCGCGTCACCGGCAGCCACGGCAGACCAATAGGAGCGCGCGCGTCTTCATCCAGGACGCGCCATGAGCCAAAAATTGCGGCGCGTCGCCGGCATCCAAGAGGAACGCCCGCGGCACGATCAAACGGTGTAGTTACTCGGATAGGTCAGGATATCCAGCGCTTTACACATCGGCCCGTCGGACAGAGGCGGCCGAACCGGCGGAACGTTGTGGATGCACATTGCCTGCGGGGGAAATTTATTATTTCGTCACCGCAGTGGTGGTGAATGTGGCACACGCCTGGTTCGCCGCAGGTCGCTCTGCATCTTGACCGTCCACAGAAGCTTCGGCGGCCACGAGCCGGGACTCCGCGACGGCAGCGACATCCGCGTTCGTTCGTACTTTTTGCCAGAAGTTGTAGAACCAACCGCCAGGATCGCGACATCTGACAGCGGTACACGCCGGCCCGTTTGACGTCATATGTTGCCATTTCGGAACCACGTTGGATGCATGCGCGGGATAAGGCGATGACACAACAGGCGAAAAAACTCTTTCCGGGCACCGTATAGATCAGGTGTGGCCAGGCTGACCCGGCCTAAGAGCCGCGGGTGGGGAAAGGGGGGGGGGGGGGGGGGGGGGGGGGGAGGCACATTTTTGTCTAGAGAAATAAACGAAACTCGGACTACTTGCAATCTATTCGAGTCAAAAGCAGTCCGACTGTACGTAAGGTAGCAGTGCCAGTAGCGCACGACTACCCGACCGCAACCTGTCTTTCGATTTAAAATCGCGTTCCATTTCTCTTTTTGGGGAAGTGCTCTTGTGACCGGGAGGGAGGCGGGGATGTGTGTGTGTGTGTGGGGGGGGGGGGGGGGGGGGGTTAGGCGTGGGAGCCGCGAGCCGCAGCTTGGCCACCCCTGGTATAGATCTACTACACTCTCGACACCGCTCTTCGATGTGGCCTGCTGCAAGAAATAGCAGTCTGCGTAACTAGAGATCCCTGGATTTACAAATATTCCCTCCGATCTTTTTATTATGTATATATATATATATTTTTTTTTTTCAATTCTCGAGATTAGCGGCTTGCCCCAGAACCAAGGCTTACACAATCTCTGGGCGTTCTTTTCTTTTGACACCCTCGATAAACAAACAAACAACACAGCTTCCTCGAAGGCTCTGTTGTTTTCTCGTGCCAAACCAGAGGGTCGGGAGATTATTATCGCGACAAACAAACCCGCAGTTCTTAAGATCTCGTTTGCTCCTTCACATGTCCGAGGCGCCTCGATGCGCTAATTTCCCAAGTAGCGAGATGAGGTATGGTGCAGCAGCCGCTAGATCGGCTATATACCTCAGAGTAAGTACACTCCGACCATCTTACTTAAAAATAGTCTTTGCCCGTTACAGCAAGTATTATCTGGAAAAAAAAATTTTGTGCATTAGAAATGTTAGCTAGACCTCAATTGAGCACGGCGATATTCCTTGAGCTTCCGAACGCCGTATCTTACGCTCGGGAAGTCGCATATTATTGAATCGTACCGATTCCCCAATGGCGCCCTCTCTGCACGAAGCAACAAAATGGCGGCGTCCAGATTCAAACCGGGGAATGGAGTGCCGATCCCCTATAGAAACCTTCTAAAATTACGCTCCCTTGCGGTCGATGCGAAAATACTATACGGTGGTGTGCGCGAAACAAAACGCCAACAAGCTGCCGAGGCTATAACTGGTATTAGCGGCGAGATGTTTTGGTGGCGCCCTCCTATGGTTCCCCGTTGTGGCGTCATTACCTTGCAAAGAACAAGTTCGATGGTGTTTCTAAATAGCATGGTGGAAGCTTGAAATCATTGCGCTCTCAAAGGAACACTGCCAACACCGTCGAAATTAAAGTTTTTTCATTCCTCTTATATCCGTCGATGATAAATCCTCTTTCCGACGTCATAGTCAGCGTTCAGCCAATCGTGGAAGGCATACCACAGCGACGCTTTCGGTCGCGCACGTCGCCAATAATGCTCACTTCCAAGAGATTGTATATACAATCGAAAGACTCGCCATTTCTATGGTGTCTTGCGCAGGCGAGCCACTCCGGTCCCACCACTTCTACTACACTGATCCATAGCCTTCTCTTTACTGACGAAGCCTGGCAGATCGCCGCGAGACGCGGCCGCCGAAAGTGAAAAGGTAGAGCGGCAGAACAACGGATGAGAGAAGAGCCAGGTGACGGGCGCCCCACTGCGGCGAGACGCCGAACCACACTTTTCCCGAGCGATGGAATGTCCACTCGTACTCCTCGCGTTCCTCGCGCTACCGCTTGTTATTTCCTCGGGTGTGAAAACCATGTCTCGGATCCTCGCCGCTGCAAAAGCTTTGTCCTGAATACCAGATTCCCCGAGAAGTGCTCTGTACTACCAGATCCTCGCGCTCCAAGTCTGTGACCGGGCGCTGTATGGCTCCGTCGTCGAACTGGCAGGCTTTGTGAGTATACAGGAGGCTATGCTGTACCGAAAAGAGCTGCTGTTGAAAACAAATGGGAGGCGGAGCACTCGCTCGTGGTATACCTGTCTCGCGCGTTCGGAAAAAAATGGCTGTCGCTACTTGTAAGGAACGGGAAGCGGGAATCTAGGGACTTTAGATGTATCCGATGCCTCGTTCGTGCTCGAAAGTGATCCGAAGCGAGCGTCGCTATTGGCGACGTGAGCGATCGAAAGTGTCGCTGTGGTCGACCCACCACAATTGGCCGAATGCTGACTATGACGTCAGCAAAGGATGTCTCATCGACGGAAATAAGAGAAATGTAAGAAATTCAATTTTGACGGTGTTGGCAGAGTTGCTTTGAGACCGCTATGATTTCAGTCTTCCAGAATGCCCATTACAAGCACCATCGAGTTTCTTGTTCGCAAGGTAATGACGTCACGAAAAGTAACCGAACGAGGGCGCCACCGAAACATCTCGCCGCTAATAGGTCGTGCCTGACAGACTCCATAACGTGGCAGACGCCAACCTCGCTAACGGGGATGTGTTGCTGACGGCGCTATGGGGCTCTGCTGCCGAGACTTCGCTCCCGCTGTCGACGGCTGATGAGGAAAGAGAAAGAGGGAAGGAGAAAAAAAAGTATACGATGTACGAAGCGCACAAAGGCATCTAGAGAGCAATTTCCCCCCAGTCACGTGACTGTCGGGCCCACCTGTGCCGTTGCAATTCTTGTTTGCGATTTTGACAACGCCGAGTCGGTTCTGTCTGCGCGCCTTGTAATACGCCGGTTCGTGCGCTGGAATACACACGCGGGCAAAGAAAATCGACTACATAAAATAGGTGTGCGCGGTGAAACCCACAATGTCAACTTGCGCCATCCTCGTTGTTTACTTTTCCCCACAACGGTGCATTGTATAGACGCTTTCATCTGTTTGGAAAACAGAAGAACATACAATCTGCGCAAGCGTTGGTTTGCACAGCGAACTAAGTTTCTCGCGGTTCTTCGTCCGTATACGGTGCTCAAACTGCGGTTCTGGCCTCCTCATAGCTCACTCAAACGTTCGGTTCCGGATAGAGAGCGCTTGATCTACTTAACAAGTGCGTCGTGCCCCTTTTTTTCGCAAGAAAAAAAAAGTATCAATCAAACATATAGTACTAAACCTTATCAAGCTTTTCTTTTTTTTTTTTTTCTTTTTTTTAAAGGTTTTTCGCCAGGCATCTTGGGTTCAGTCGCTCCACTCCCACCCTTGCCCGTTTCGATCTGGATGATCATGGTACTGGCGTGTGGTTGTGTTTCACTACCGCGTGATTCGCGCTGAAGACCCGAGGCTAGCAGTGGCTCTGCACTGGCTACATTTCTCATGCACGGCGGAGACTCCAGGCGCTCGTATGGGCCGACTTTCAAGTAAACACATAAAACAATAACTACATCAGCTTTAGACATTATGACTCTTTCTCGCTAATTCAGAAAAATGCACATCCGAAAACAATTACTACAACGCATGGCAAATTTTCTTTTTTTCTTTTTTTGTAGAAGGTGTTTTTAGAGCCCATCGTCGATGTTTCTAGTGCCAGTGGACGTCCTCACTGAAAGTCTACCGCGCGTGACGATGTCTCGTCTGCGCAAGCTTTGTAGCCGACAGAAAAACCTACTGACACACGCTGCGTTTGCTGTTTTCTTCGAGATACCTTTTTGTTTTTATCCTTGCCTGTTGTCGTAGATTCTACGCAGAGCCCCATGGCGCGTCTAACCTCGCTCCCCGAGTTTCGTGTAGCTTTGTGGAAGGCAGGGACACGGGCCAACTAGAGCTGCGGCCCCGCTGCTTGTACACATCGTACAAAGGACAGACTGCAGACAGATTCAAATGCCACGTAGGTTGAAATGAGCTTGGCACGCGGCTTTCGAACCACGGATGACTGGTTTCGTTTGTACGAGCCCGGCTGTGGCGGTTCTGTCGTAAGAAAGAGCGCCTACACGCATGATCGATGGAAGCGAAGATGCTTGAGGCGCTGGGAATTCTCTCATAAATGCTTGTCGAGAACGCCGCGTCTCCTGTATGATGTGTGACGTTGTAACACGTTGACGATGGCGGTTGGAGGATGCCGTAATTCCAAGCTTCTACTGTGCCTTTGATGCACTTGTCGCGAACTCGTCGTTCGCGACTGATGGGAAGTAGCCTGGATCACGACTCATGACGTGACGGCGAGGAAAATCCTGGTAGTGACGTCACGTCGGGAATTCGCAAGAGGTCGCCACCGAAACATATTGGCGCTAGGGACTGGGACGTCCATGACTTGGGGTGCGGAAACTGGCGCTAATACAAAGAAAGCTTGCCTTTATATATATATATATATATATATATATATATATATATATATATATATATATATATATATATATATATATATATATATATAATTCCACCGTTACGTAAGAGAGCAAAAAGTTAAAAAAGCCTCTCAACGTTTTTTTTTTTTTTTTCTGTGTGTTTTTTTCGCCTTAAAGGTGCCCTGAGGAAGTTTTTGAAATCGCCTAAGAATGAGGATAACTCGCTTTGCTGGCTCTAAGCATCCTATAGAAATGCCTAAATCATGACGATCCACGGCCGATTTTCCTCTTAAAAAGCAATCAAAGATCGCAACACCACGAGGTCATCTGCGTCGATGGGAGAAGCATGTTCCGAAACCAGGACCACTGTCAGCCAATAGCAGGCGAAGGATCCTGCAGCACTTCGACCGGAGGAACCGCGGAGGGATATCTCGAAGGCGCGCGGCTCGTTGCCCTCTACAGCCCGGACTACCATTGAACCCAGCGAGCTCGCGCTCGAGTGCTCCAGAGCTGACGGCCGGACACATCACTACCGCTAAACAAAAAAAACAAAAGAACAGTGCGTTGTTTTTTAAACGATTATTGCGGTATTATGTTCCCTCTTCGGCGAAAAAATCACATTGTTCGACTACTCTTATTTGCTTTCATCATCTACAGACGCATTTTGCAATACAGAGGAAATGTGGCGTTTTCATCGGTCAGAGGTCGTCCTGGCTGTCGGAGCAACGTTCCTCCCATCGCCGGAGATAAGCTCGGTGTGTTCGATCTCCGATTTCTTTTCGAATAGAAAAATTGGCCGCACATCGTTCCGATTTATGGTCTTCCAGGAGGCTTAGAGCCCGCAGAGTGAGGTGTCGCCGTATGAGGTAGCACTGTGTTTCATTACGAACGCTCAAGTACAAGTCATCGGAACATCTGCGCTTCGTAACAAGCGCGGCTACCCGTTCGAAAAGGTAGCCTGGCACGCTACAATCGAGACACACGAATGTTTTGCTGACTTGGAACGTAAGGAAACGTAAGAAAACTGGGCTGGTGTGAACCAGCCTTTCGAAGGAACCTGTGAGGGTTATTCGCGGCGAGAAGTTTGGGTGTCGCCGCCTGGTGGAATTTTTTGGTAACCCAGAGTGAGGACACTCGAACATCCTCCGCTGGTGCGCGCACGTGCAAGGCCGAGCTTCTATGCTGTACGAAAATCGAAACATAACCGCGTGGGTAGCACGTGCACTACCCATAGTGGGGAGATCAGAAACGCCTCTGCCGAGCTTCTCACCGCGAAGAACCTACAAAACACGCGTTAATTTTATTCTTCGTGCAATGATAGATGAAAAAATTAAAAAAAAAAAACGAGCAGCGTTTTTCTTTTTTTACTTGCAGGAGAAAATGAAAAAAAAAAAATCAGCCTTTTCAAGAGCAGCGGAGCTGTACTATGCGCCGCCATCTATGAGAAGTGGCGGCAACCAGACAACTGGCAAGCCGACTGTCTGGTTGCCGCCGTCGCTATTAGATGGCGGTAGCTGTCCAGATAGCTGTGTCCAGATTTATTTGTCCACGGACACTAAACTGGGGAAAGCAGCCTTTAACAGCTCTGCTGCGAAAAACCGCTCACCTTTATTTTTGAAATTACACCGCAACCAAGATATTTCTCGGTCAGTGTATACCCTTGGGTCCGACTAGTGCAGTGAGCCAACAGCTCCTGTTTAGGAAAACCGCTGTGGTGATGGAGATGTCTTCATCAGCGAACGCCAACGCTGATCACTGATTGGGCGAGACGGTTGCGTCACCGTTCGGCTCAAACTGGAATCGAAGCCGAGCGCATGCATTCGGTTCCAATCTGTGTCCTGCGTTGGCCACCGCTGGAGACGCAGATGATGGCAGCACGACGGCCCTGTCTTCTAGGCGGGGTTGAGCGAGCTCGCGTAAGCTGAAAACATTCCAAATGAATATCGTGGCACCGCCCCTTAGCACGTACGAGTCATCGTAGTTTCTTCCTTTTAAAGCATTGAACGCTTTATTACGAATTCGCTACTCCCAGAATTGTGTCCGTCCGTGCGGTTGCGCCTACCCCATGGTACCTGAACTCAGGTGACACCCTGACGCCACGTGACGTCACTGCGTCGCCTGACACCACGACTAGATGCGAAAACGTTACGTGACAATCAATGTCTTCTACACAAAAAAAAGGAACACCTTTTGCGTGAATGTTTATACAGTCTGTTATATAGTTTGTATAGTCTGCCGCAACGAGCGACTCGCCTCTCAGACCAACACACTGTATACAAATAAGGGGGCATTTTCTTACATCGGGTGTGGGCACTGCGCAAGCGCAGGAACCAGATTCGCGTGAGGTTGAGCTTCTGCGCATGCGCAGTGGCGACAACAGCGCCACCGATGGGGTGCGACGTCAGAGCCGAGTGTTGGCTAGCTCGGGGTGTTTGACCTTCAGCACGCGGTCGGGATACACGGCCGCACGCCGGTACGATGCTCGTCCGGATCGAAACGGGCCCCGGAGATGGAGCCCAGGAACCCTGGGTTCAGCGAAGCGAGCTTTCGCTCCACGTGCTCCGAGCTGGTGTGCGCTAACCCACTCGGCCACCGATCAACTAATGTCTTCTAAAGAAATCGAAACGACCGCTCCATAAGTATTGCATTCCGTGCATTGTGACCTTTTGATATAAAGGCCGCTGCCATTTTCGTTTTTCGCTTACAACTGCAAGAGTGTCATCAAAACTGCTGGTGTACTCGACTTGCCCCATATATAGGCGGTCCAATTGGATTCTTTTTAATACTGCGCACAATGCGTAGTACCTATGAGGTGGCTAATCTTACACTGTCGCGCAGTGTGCTCACTTTTAATGTCGAATTATCCGACAATTCGTTTGGAACATTTTTTTTACGAGCTGAACAAAATTAAGAGCGAGTCAAAGTTCAACGCATAGACAGGCTAAAGCAGCGAGCGGTCATTTCAATTTTATGTTTTCGTGAGCTGAATTCACGCGCGAGTTACCATATACAAAATAAACCAGCGAAATACGATTGAACCTTGGGCCTTTAACGAATGGCTCGTGTATCTGTTCTGTTTTTTGTTGATCAAATCTTTTAATCAAAAGTTTGTTTCAAGGTCTTTCCTTTGCTACACTGGTTTCCTCATTTGATGCATAAAAAGAAAACAAAGATTACCCGAACAAGTTTCCTTTTTCTTTTGCTCACCTTGGTTAAAGAGGCGTTAATGACTTCCCTCCGTTTTCATGCCCTTTCTTGTGACTTTCTCGAAGCGCCATCACAACGCGCGGGCGTCGGCAGCTGCTATCACACTAATGCTATCCGAAAGGGGTGAAAGGCCGCATGGAAGGGCTCCGGCACGCTTCGCTGCGTAACACACTGCCACGTTCCGATAAAATGAAGTGTGGCGCACCATTCCAACGTCTTCGTCTAAAGCCGCGGCACATGATACAAAACGCGCAGTGGTCGCTGCTTACGTACAAATTATACGCGGACTGACCTTAAGACAGTTCAGAGCACGTTATGCATTATACGCTTGAATGCTTGTAACAAAGAAATGTCTCGTGCCAGCGATGTGACCGTTATAGAAGGAAGAAACAGGTCGCAGCCAGTGTCTGCGGGCTGTCTCTTCTGCGATGTCGCGCCGGTGCGGCCGCGCTTAAAAGTTTACCCCCTGGTGGCTTTTTAGCCGGCCCGTCCCGAGCGCGGCTGTACCCCTGCTCAGGCAGCCTCCTCTATACTCACAAAGCCAGGCAGTTCGACGACGGAGCCATAGAGTGCCCGGTCGCAGATTTAGAGCGCGAGGATCTGGTAGCGGAGAGCATTTCTGGTATTCAGCGCACAGCTTCTGCAGGGGCGAGGGCTCGAAACATGGTTTTTAAATTTGACGAGAAGAGAAGCCGTAGCGCTAGGAACGCCAGGAGCACGAGCGGATCGCTCGGGAGAAATGTTTTTCGGCGTCTCGCCGCGGCGGGGCGCCCGTCACCTGGCTCTCCTTTCATCCGTTGTCTGCCGCTCTACCTTTTCAATATCGGCGGCCGCGTCTTATGGCGATCTGCCAGGCTTTGTCAGTATAGAGGAGTCTATGGCTCACATTGCCGCCCCCTGTGTCCGCACTCGTGTCGATGCAGAGAGAATGAGAAGCCAAACCAGAAAACCTTCGTGGTGACCGCCGCTGGTCACACGCGCAAAATGACGGGGTACGACGAAGCGTCATCCGCATTTAAAAGGCTCGGAAAATAATAATGTGTCCAGTCCTCGAACGTTTTATGTTATTCGAGAGTAGGAAAAGGTGCCGAGAAACTGAGGGATGGAAGGACACGGGGATGTCGGAACGTCGAACTCGAATTCGAATCATTAGGCCGCAGTGGTCTCAAACTCACATGAGTGTGGGGGCCAGATAGCAAACACCGGAAAGGTCGAGGGCCGATGTTAGACCCCGCAAAGGGGGGGGGGGGGGGGGGGGGGGGAGGGGGGGGGGTATTTAAAAGCTTTCAATGAAACGTGGAGGCGTGCGCTATGCCTTTCGTTATCTCACAGTTTTGCAAGTAGCGTCTGTTGATTTGATTCGTCTGTATGACTACTTTAGGCCCTGCCCTAATGCGATAACAAGAACTGAAATGACACCGGACCGGGCGATCGATGTGCTGGAATTTTTAAAAGAAGAAGGGGGCAAATACACCGTCGTTCCCGTTGCTCAGTTCACTCCGTAATTACCTCGCCTTAACACATGTCAAAAAAAAAAAAAAGAAAATGAGTCGATTTGACAATTCTTGTTCTCCTGACGATTCTTATTTCGACACTCTGAACCTCAGAACAAACGCACCTTTTAATGGCAATATTTTTTTGAAGACAAGAATCCGGAAATCGTAACTTTATCCTTGGCAGTTGCTCCCGCTGATCGAGAGTTTGCGCAGCCGGGATGCATCCTTCAACGAAGAGCTCGCGCTTGCAGAGTAACAAAATTGTTATATATTAAAAAAAAAAAAAAAATGGGTTCCTTCTTTTTTTTTTTCTTCCCCCCCCCTCAAAAAAAAAAAAAAAAGCGAGACAAGGGGTAAATGAAGATAGGAAAGTATATAAACTATATGGGAATACGTTAAGAAAGCAGAGCTACTTTTTGAGCGAAAATGAATCGGGGAGATGTGATCACTCTGGCGCATGCCATTTCCGGCGCTCGAGACACGGGAACCGGGACTCGTAGCCGGTGGCCCGCGGGCCGCGTCCCAGCGAGTCGCGGGCCGCATGCGGCCCGTGGGCCGCGTGTTTGAGACCCCTGGCCATTAGGGGGTAGGCCAGGTATCCACCTGGTCTACCCCCTGGTCGTCACTGCAGTCGTCGAACGCCGTAACGCCGGCGTCCGGCGTTTGGATTTCGCCCTCGAACGCGTTGGACGAGTGGAGTGGAGACAGAGGCAGCCAGCTTTAGGTCTACCCCCTAATCCCTCCAATCAGAGCGCGACGTTCTGACGTCTCCGCGGGATCTCGCGCCTCCTTCTCTCAGATTATCGGCGCATATTTGGTTGCATTCCCGGGAAACTTACAAACAGTAGATCACAGCCGACATTCGTCTGTTCAAAGCTGTTTTGGGGGGTCATTGGAGGTAGTTGAATAAACGAGTAAGCGTCCTCGTCCTGCATACATTCATTCTCACGTGGTTGCTTTTCTGAGGTGGCAGCGGCTCTCCTCTGCAAATAACAATAAGAAAAATGCATCTTAATAGCCTGAGTCATAGGCGTGGGCACCTGCAAAATGCAACTTGTACTTTGGTTTCATTTAAAAGAGATGCGGTTCCATTTTGTGGAAATCATAATGGTACAATGTAATGAAGTGAGAGTGCCGCTGACCTTGAAGGCTCGTCGACGCTGCGCCGTTCGCTTACGTTGCGTTATGTTACGCGAGCTTACGCCACATTCACTGGGACATCGGTGCTTCATATTACAGGGAAGTTGAAAGCGGTTCTTTATTTGAGAAAAAAATATTAAGATCGTTAACCATGTTGAATTAACCCGAGACTGGGGTAGAGAAGAAACATCAAAACGTAGAAGGGACAGAAAATAGACAGGACGACTTCTCAAACTCAGCTGAGACGTCGTCCCGTCTATTTTCTGTCCCTTCGACGTTTTCGTATTTTTCGAATTTTCGAAAAATACGAAAACGATTTTTCTGATTTTCTATTAAGATCGATTTCACGATTTTTTCTATTAAGATCGTCTTCATTCGACCTCCAGGATCACAAATATGGCGAGGTGCACGGCCGTCTCCAGAAAATACTTTTCAACCTACCGGCGAAACCCCTCCTTCTCGGAACGCTACGTCATAAAAGGAATATTTGGAATTTCCGCTCTGGCGCATCTTCAGCGCCTATCAAAGCAATGCCAGCGCACTCTCGCTATTTTCAAAAAAGGTCAGAAAAGGACGTCACGACTGGTGTCACGGCGGCGGAATATAGCTGGCATGGTGGCAATTGCACGCGCTGCCCACACGAGTGACACGCGCTTGGCGGCCGAAACGTCATTTATCACGTGGCGACTGGTCGGTGGTTTTTCGTGTTTTCTCGCGTTTAATTCTTCGGGGAAAAAAACAACTAAAACGAACGTGATATTCAGATTTACGCGATAAAACAGTCTACAATTCACCTCTTACTCTTTTTTTTTTTTTTTCTTTAAGAACCTTCTGGAACAGTCGACACACCGAGACCAACGTGAGAAAACAATCCAACAGTTTACAAAGATTACTCACGCCGTTAACGACGAACATCGCGAGCTATCACTTTCGTCGATACTTACGTCTTAACTCGTTGGCGATCAATCGAGTTCGCTATTATGTGCGAAATCAAGATCCTGCCTAGGCGGAAACTGCGACCCCCGCTGCGCTGCCAGCTTCGCCCGTGGGCGCCGAAGTGACAGCACTATAAATATCTCGTAACCTCGGCGATAAACGTCGCTACTGCGCCTCGCGCCTCCTGACGACGTCGCGACGAAACAGCCGCTGCCGCCGCAAACGCGCGCTTTTTTGGAAGTGGAAACTCGGTGTAGCACGGGCCCCAACCGTGCACTGCGCGTGGGATTGTTCTCGAACGCCATTATTTCGCTGTTATTTACTACAGAAGGTTCGTGCTCGTTCAGAGAGTCGAGACAAGCCGCACTTTTATGGATCGATTCGAGAGACGTGCTTTAGTAGAGAAGCGCATCCCCGTCTATGAATTAGACGCACGTCCATTGTTTCGTCGAATCCGCTTCAGACGCCAGCTTTTCTCGACTGATTGACGTCTTTCTGCACTCTTCATCATAAGATACGTGCTGCGCTTTCTACTCTATTTCACCTGATGGTGTACCGCAGGAAAGGCTATCAACGCGAGCTACCCTCATATCTCGGCGGCGCGCTTCCAGCCTTCGCTGCGGTACAACATAAGGTGAAACGAAAGGGCGAAAAGGCGTCTTTTTTTTTTAGCGCCTCCAACACGGGCTCGTTTCCTTTTCCGTGTTTTTGCTGCGCGTGCACACTCGAAGCTTACGGGACGCCGAAGGGTCATCGAAGGTGGTAAGCTCCCGCTGGAGGCGGGACAATCGAAGCACTTTTGTTCTCATCCTGGCAGTGGCTCCTCTATTAGTGGCTATAGACCATTCCATTCAGCGCTCTCTGGGTGGCACCATTTTGTTCGACCGCAGCGCCCTCTCCACACATCCGGGAAGTTCAGCGGGTTCGGCGGGGCAAAAAACGAGGGAGAGGGCACGCGCCCGACTCCGCTAGCAGACGACGAACCGGGAGGTTGCCATTCTCCATCTTTGGGTTCTATCGGCGGGCTGTACGGAACATTGAACTCTCGCTCGTGGCTGGCGTTGTGAAGTGGTTCCCGTTCTTAGAATAGTTGTGGCTAGTCCAAAATCAGCCTATAGCTCTCTGTTGTTCTATTTTGCTAAATGATAAACTAGCATATCTTTTTTCCGTTACTTAAATAGCGGTTGAGTCAGCCGGCAGTACTACCCTCAACTACTGCCTGTATTGCGGCAGGAGAGCACGTTTTTATTTATTATTTCAGACATCCACTCATGATCGCTAAAGGCCTACACCAGTACGAACTTTTGTATAGTAAAGAAGGTACAGCAACCGGATTTACTTTTCGCCAAAGAGACCGGCCATTCTGACACAGTTTTCCCTTTTTATTTTTTTAATTTGCACCCTGGTAACAGCGTAATTGGACCCTGTGACTCTTTTTATCTAGCATAATATTACACGACAACTAGTATACCACAATCTGCGCATCTGCGCTTGAAAGTTCCAAAATGACGCGATTTTAAACAGAGTTTGCACGTCAGCCGGACGCTAGCTACAGCCCACTCGGCAGATCGGACGACACGCGGGGTGAGAGGGGGAGTGCATTTTTTTTTTTCTCTTTTGCAATCTGCTATGAACCTAATGGAACGGTCAATACTACAGCGTGGGCCAAATCGGTTAAACGCAGTTTTAACTGACCGCATAAATCGGTTGCTTATCACGCCGGGATTTACTACGGAGGTGCTCGAAGCTGGCGCGTTCATTAATTGAGAATATGAATACATGAAACCTCGGGACTCAGAAGGAAGAAAATAAAAAAGGTGGTATTGTCCATGGAAAAAATTATCGCTAAGCCTTTTGTCTCGAAAGCATGAGAAAATCGTTGTGAGCTATTCCGGCGTTCACTACGATTGAAAAATTTGTCAAATGGAAAGAAAATACAGTTAGCTCACCTAGTCTTTGCTTCATTTCACAGTGACACATAATATATTTTAGTGTACATAGGAAGTATAGGAAAAACATATATTTTTTTTTTTATTTACTCGGGTGAGCCCTTCTTTCCACAATTTTAGTGCAACCTTCCACCAACTTCAGGCGTCTCTGTAGTCAATCCTAGTGCGACAAGTTAAGAAACCGATTTATTCGGTCGCTTTAAACTGCGTTTAATCAATTTCGTTCACGCTGTATTCCTATGAAAATGTACCATTTTTTTAGACTTAGTGCTCTTTGTGGACACAGGAAACTATAGATTATTATGGAGAATCCACAAACGCGAGCGAATTGTTTTCGACAGTGCTTTTTTTTTTTTTTTAACGCCGGGATAGACGAGCGCTGCGCGGCTTGGTTGCTGTGATTACTGGCAGTCGCATCGTGATATAACCGTAACGCAGTTACGCAAGACCTCACGTTGTTGTGTAAATCATCGCTAATGCGCGGGAAAGGCACAAAAAAAAAAAAAAAAAGAACATAGCAAAGGAGTGAAACAAATAACCTCGAATACAAACGGAAACTCCAGCCTTGCTTGCGTTTTCAGTTGCCTGAATTTGCCATGCATATTAACCGAATTCCAAAGGCTATGTTCCTTTAAGCAGGTACTCTCTGTGTCAGCGCGTGCAAGCGCAAACCGTAAACCGAATCAATTACAATGCGTTACTATAATTCGTTTCAAATTAAAAAAAAGACACGGAAGAAAAAGATTTTTTTTTTATTAGTTATGATATTTGAATGAACATTTTCGCAGTTTATAGTGCTGGATCTCTTTTTTTACAAATCTGGAGTTAGTTTTGAGATAGCTTGTTTCTTTATATTATGTATGTTATCTATTTGCAAAAAAAAAAAAAAAAAATCACGTTCTTGTGCACACCTGGGGCATGGCAAACACTAAAGATAGCCTAGTGAAATTAACTAAACTGTTATTTTATCAAGATGGTCGGCAAATTGAAGCGCGTAATCGTCGGGGTAAGAAAGAAGAAAAACATCGCGTGCGAGAAATATTTTATTTAACAATAATTGTAAACCGCAAAAACGCCATTTTCAAAGGGCTAGCACAAGTTTCTTAAGTTGTTTCGTAAATATAAAATATAATGCATTCTAACCAAACTTCAATAGTTCAATTGTAAATATTATAAAGCATATATATGTCAAACGTAGTCGTGATAGGACAATATTAAGAACAAAAATTAATTCTCTACGAGCTGCGACGATGACCCAAAATTAGATACAGAGCTAAGCGTGTTCGAATGCTACCATGGATGCGTAGCGACGCTCTTTCACGGAGGGAAAAATAATTTCTCGCTAATAATTATCCGCCAGAAATGAAGCTACGGAAGACCGCGACGGTGAGGAGACGGTTGGGCCTCCTTCCGAACGTAAATGTGATAACAAACAACTTCACAATTAAAAAAAAAAAAAAAAAATGCGCGCGCCAATATGGCTATAAGTTATGCTGTTCTGGGTTGCCGGGACATTTTTTAAGAAGTATTTAGCTGATTTCGAGGTAATGACCCGTCCTTGTTATTTTTATACGTAAAATATAAAAACTCAAGGATAATAAAACACCAGAAAAAAAATAAACCACAATCAGACTTTGGAGAACTATTGCCCCATCCCGACCTCCCGTTTAGCAGGGACGCAGCCGACGCTGATGGGACCAACCGGACAGCGTGAAAAGCGCTCCATCGTGGCGTCCGTCGTGTTTCTCTACGTGTTTTTTTCATCGCCGAACTGATCAAAAACCGAAAAGGCACCCGTGACTGGCGCTTTTGACGCTACTTCGTCGGTTCCATCAGTTCCTAGCCTTGGCTGCGTCCGTAATTCAGCCGAAACGAAGTACAAGACGGCCACGTCGTCGACACATCGTCTAAAAGCCACCGGCACAAGGAGATACGGATCATCGATGTTAACATTAAAGCAGCCCCGACATCGCCCGCGCAGCAGGAGAGAGTAATCCGCGCCTGACCCATGTTCGAATCGTGTTTGCTTCGTGTATGCTTCCAGCCGGTCTGCAGACACCCTTTGTACGGTGGCCGTCGCGCAAGAAAGACGTCGGACTGTATTACGCCGCCCTCACGCTGCAAATCCACCATGGGAAAGACAGCCCGCAGTCAGTGGCGTCTTCTTCGTATGACGGTCACATTGATCACACAAAAAAAACTTTCAGCCTTTCCACTTTGGGGAAGAAGGAAGACCAGCGAAGCTGTGCTATGTGGGAATGAAGTAATGGCCAGCCGCGAGTCGGCAAGTCAAAGTGGAAAGGCTCGAAAGGTTGCCGCCGTCGCTCATAGATGGCGGTAGCTGTCCAGAGTTTTGTGTCATCATTTTTTTGCTGACGGACACGATCCTGGGGAAACTAGCCCTTTACAGCTCCGCTGGAAAACAGTCTGTAGAAATGTTCGGAGCATGTGCAGCAAACGTACCCTGAACATCCTTGAAGCGTGTCCGCGGAGGGCGAATTTTGTCGAAGCGTCCTAAAAGTTCGAAGGTTCGTCGACCCAGTCGAACCTGGGGTTCTAAGACGAAAGGTGGCGAGGTTCTGAGCGCGCGTCGTCCCCTTGCAGGTCGCGACCGGCTCAAGCTGCAGCTGTGCTCGGCGGACGAGGGGACGCTGCCGTACCCTCGTGGCGCGGCCGCCTCGCTGGGGGACCTGTCGCCCCGCAAGAGGCGGGGAAACCTGCCCAAGGAGTCGGTCAAGATCCTCAGGATGTGGCTGTACGAGCACCGCTACAACGCCTACCCGTCCGACCAGGTGCGCATCCCTATTCCATCTGGGATTCTTGCGCTTTCGGACTTCATTTTTCGTAAAAATCGGAGGGTGTTCTTTTTTTTAGCTTTGTTTTTTTCAAAAAAATTTGTTTTTGTCGAATTTTGTTATTCCTGGATTCCCAGTCCTCCGAAATTCGAAGCTTAATTTATCCGTGTTCCCAATTTTGCATGCTTTAGAATAAAATTAAAAATATCCAAACACAATCTTATTCTTAATTCACTCTTTTCCAATTTTATTGATTTAACTGGATTTCACATAGGTGCTTTTGCCATGGAAATACTAACTATACAAAAAAGAATTGCGAAGAAGTGGTGTGGCATGAAGGTCGATACGCCAAAACTAACACTTGGACGTAGTCATAGAAAGCATAGAATTACTATTTGCTTCCGCCCTCTTTTATAAGACTTATGGGCTCATATTTTTTCCCGATATGAAAAGACTCCTCCTTCTCAGAGAAGCACAAACAGTATGGTAAACTGGAAAACAGACCAGTGTCTTTTTCCCTCACCTAGAAGCGAAATGACCCGCTGTCCTCATCGAAACTTGACGAGATATATGCTAAACCCCCAAGATTTCAGAGGAAATGTCCTCTGCTCGGTACAACAATAGAAGAAAAAAAAAATAGTAACCTTGATTTTTTTTTTTGATAAGTCTAAATTGACGAAAGTTTGCCCGTCGAGCGTTTGTCGGATTTTATCGCATCACCCGAAAACACACAACTCTAATTTTAACGGATGACGTGGTGATTCTCAAGCCTTTCTTCCATCTTTTTTTGAGATGAAGCTCGCAAATATATACTGTGATAGAGGTTAGATTTTGTGATGAAATGTGAGGATTTTCAAGAAAAGGACCTTTGATAAAACTCAACAGAAGTCCGTACCTGTTTTTGTTTTGTTTTTTCGTGGAATTTCTTGTTTTACATTGGCTCATTAGCTGACTGAGGCAAGAAGAACATAAAGTGCTGCGAAGGCAGCACTCTCCGCATAGCCGCCCTCCGAGGAGGGCGCAAGTGAAGCCACCGGAAGTTTGATGCTTGTCCCGGAAGTCGGGCGTCTGCTGGGTTTCCTTGTGAATTCAGTCGATGTTTCGGTCAGTACTTTCCGGTGTCTTTGAGTGGGTGTTAATAATCATGCTCCGAATTAAATCCCGAAAATGTGGCATTTGAAGCTGGGACATATGCACACTTGATCAACTAGAATCTCAAAATGTTTACATTGAATGGCTTCCCATGATACTTCTCGGGTCTGCATGCGCTCTTACTACGCAACAAGCAGACTCTCTTCAGGTGACAAGCGAAAATCCAGCGCCCTCGATGCTTTTCGAACCAGAACTTGGGAGGGTTACAAAGCCTGCCAAGCGCTTTTTTCCGGGACAAGCACCTTACTTCCGGTGACTTCAGTCCTGCGCGCTCGACGCGTCATCCCGCCCCCTATAGTAGAGATCAGTGATGCAGCCTCCAAATTCAGTAGATTTTTCTTTTAATGAGGCGGCTATGAAGTGTCAGCTGCAGGTGAACATTCGGGGGACGGAAGTCTATCATTCATCTGTCACGAGCCTCTTTCTCGCTGCGAATGATTACTTCCATGCACTGCATAAAAACTGCCTGTTTTTGTCATCACTGTCATCATGTTCGCACATACACGAAAAGTTTGAACGCCGAGTCAGCGAAATTCCCTAAATTTGGAGGAGGATTTTTACCCGACATATTTAGCGGATTTTACGTCACCGCTGAAAATGTAACCTGCATCCTGCCGTCGCAACCTCTGCTCGCAAAAAAAAAAAAAAAGTAGTGGCAGTTAAATAATGCCTTTTATGAGATCAAATGTTTGACACCCGCTGGTACAATCTGTTCTTGCATAACATTAGAAAAAAAAAAAAAACATCTTACGGTCAACGGGAAGATGATGGCGACTCTGGACTTTTTTCGGAGCTTCGAATATTAACCACCATGTTCAATGTGGATTTTAATGCAGCCCCGACAATATTGGCTGGACCTATTTCCCTCTCTTCGTTGTGCGCCATTCAAGTGTGACAACACGGGGACACTGCAGTACTGAAGCATCACATTGTTTCGTGTGATTTATTCCTGGCCGAATCAAAATTTCGCCGCACCTGGCGGCCGAAGTACGAAGCCGCAGAAGTAAATAGAGAAAGGGTTGTACTAGAGGAGCCAATACGGCGTCTCACACGTCGTGCGCAGCACTATCAAAAGCACTATAGACCTTTGCATCGCTAATCACCCGTGGCGAAAAGCGCCGAGTCACTGAGGTGTGGACACAGGCGCTGCGTCCGATATACCGCACAGCAGACCAACAGCGCATGCTCAAAAGGCGTTCCACAGCCCAGCAGACAAAGATGGCAGCGCGCAGAAGACGATTTTTGCAAATGTCTATACTCCTTTTTGCGTTACGTCCGTTCGCCTCCTCCTCAGTACGGAGGAGCGACATCACACCTAGAGCCACTAAATGAGCTAGGCTTGGAGTATCGGCACACCGTTCCCCGATCTGCTAGTGGGCGTCGCCATCTTGGTGCTTAGTGCAGAGCAGACGCAACTGCCGGAAGTCACAATTCAAAAATGCGACTTCCGCAACTTTAGATGCGGTGTCGGGAAGCTCAGGTGAAATTGTTTTGCCCTGTCGCGAACTGTTTTAACGTTTCTGGAGGTTGGAAATGCGTTTCCTGCAATTTGAGATAAAGCTTCAGATAACTGGCAACCATGATTTTAAGCACCAAGATGGTCGAAGTGTCGTTACGCTGAAGCGTAGCTTATTTAGTGGTTTTAATCACACCCAGTTTGAACCTCCTTGCGTAGGCTTCTTTTCAGACTGATAAATATTTATCGCCTCCTGCAACGTTTTGTCGGATACACCCTTCATCGTCCCTTTGAAATCCCATTTCGTATAAATTATTGGCGAAAAAAAGGCAACATAGCCGTAATAATTTTAACATCTGCCTTTCAAGTATTAGCGATGTGCGCGACTAAAAGCGTCGCTGCGGTCAGCTTTCCAAGATTGGCCAAACCATGGGCATATGAGCATTGTCAGATTGTCAACTTTGACGGTGTTAGTTTCGGATTGCGATGGCTCCTAGCTTCCACTGTGCTTTTTAAACACACTACCGAGCTCGTCGTCGCACCTGATGATAAGTAGCAAGGATAACAACTGGTGACGTCACGGCGAGGCAAATCCCAGTCGTGACGTCACGAATGGAAACCATAAGAGGGCGCCACTGAAACATCTCGGCGCCAATAGAATGTATAAGCCGGTGGAGCAGTGAACAACACTGAATAGACTATTTCCAAAATCCCTTTATGCAACACTGCGCGCGTTGAATTATGGAACCTCTTTGACCACCGAGAGCAGTGGCATGGTTCCGATTTCGATTGCCCCGTTGACGAAGTGTGGTGCATCTCAGCAATGCATGAAAATGAAGTCAGCGCTTGCTTGGAGTGTACGCATTCATCTTCTTGATAGTCCCCGTTGAAAGGTGGATCTTCAACAGCCGTAGGGACCTCCTGCCTAGACTTAGCGAAGAGTAGGAGTAAGGCCTGTGCGGATCTTCAACAGCCTAGGACATTGAGACGAGGGAAGAGGGTGATCGGCCCAGTACGGTTCTTCCTTCGTTCTTTACCTACGCACAAGGTATACGGTGCGTCGGGAGCACCAAAAGCACGTGCCTCAGCATTCTACCCGTATTAATATGTAACACCGTAAACATAAAAAAGATAACATATTTGGAAAAGCATGCACTGTATTTAGTTGTGACTGGATGTCGTGAATTGAGGTCGGTCGGTACCTCGAAACCGAAACGGTGGCCAAAAAGTACCCACGATCCTTTGCGCGTCACTACGCCGCAAGGATCGCTTCGATTTTGCGAGAGGTATATTACTAGCGTAATGAGTGATATTAGGCGTGTATTGGTGATGTCTGCATATGTGTACACGGCAAGTGGCGTGTGCACTTCATGCATGTTTTATATAAGAAAGTAATGTACATCATTAATATTTTTCCGCGAAAAAGTTGTCAATTCTCTATAGAAGGGTTATAGAAAGGTTTCTAGAATGTTTATTTGCCTTGTATACATTTTCTATTCAATTTATATGAACTATGCTCTATAAAACGCTCATAGAAAAGTATAGTCAGGGGATTAAAAGTGGATGCATTTTCTTTAGGATTTCTATAGCCTCTGTACACGATTCTCTATAGAATTTCTGTAGAAGGTGGATACATATTTTTGTTAGGGTGTATGTGGGTCTTTGTTGTTGGTGCACTCGTACATCAGCCATGGGTATAGTAGATTTAACAAAAGCCTATACGAGTAGTATACGTCACCATTTCTTACACCACCATGGGTGTAAACTATTGCAACCTTTTCCAAGTAGCACAGTTCTTTGGGCCGAAATTAGGTTTTTGTCTTGCGATTTAGGGTCCTGAAGTTCATAAAAAGCCAAGGTATAATCAACGTTTATATTCTTTGAGCAGAATCTGGATATTTTGGTTCCAAATTGCCAAAACAAGTACCAGAGGCAGGCTCCTTGCCTGGCAGTTTGCTGTCACCTGACTTCTTTCGAACTCGGTTCCCGAGGCTAGCATTGGGCTTCACTTCTGCTTGTTCGGCTGATACCTGGCACCTTTGGTTCACGTCTGGCACTTTAACAAGAAATGTTGCGAACCAGAAAAAAAATTATAGAAAACACACAAAAATATTTATTGGTGGATCTTTCGGGAATGCGTTAGCATGGCCATTGGGAAACGCCACACACGTCTCTTTTGGGGAAACGCTAACACTGAACCCGTAACAAAGCCAAAAAAGCGCGAAAAAGAGAGGGAGCAAATGAGAAAGGCAAAATAGAACGCCAAAACACAGAAGTGAAGGGGTCAGCTTTAGCGTTTTCCAAAGCGGGACGTGTGTGGCGTTTCCTAAGGGTCATGCTAACGCGGTCCCTCAGGATCCACCAATGGAACTTCCTTTATTTGTGGTAAATAAGATATGTTTATTTCCACTGATTTGCAATCGTCACCTTTCTCACCCTGATTTAATATGATCATATAAGCTTGAAGTTGTGTACCCAAGGAATGATCAGTTATTTTGAATTATATCCCTGATGAAAAATACACCAAATGATCCTCGTGCAACACCAGGATATCTGGCGTGTCCACTGGAAATACCGATGTAAACAGCATGCCAGCCTGGTATGCCCATTAAATGGTCTGATGGCCACACCAGGTAACCTGGTGGACACATAAGGTCAGCATATTGTAGCTACTTGGTAACGTGGTGGGCACACCAGTTGTCTGGTGTGCCCATTAGACTTTGTCTAATACACACCAGGCATTTGAGCGAACTCTCCAGCGTGGTGTGGTCGGCGCTGGAGGTCATATGCCGGCACATCAAGACGGCCTGGTGGGTCCATCGAGGCCAAGAATGACTCTGATACTTCTATAAGCTACGGGTGTGTCAGCACTGTTTGTGTCAGATACCGTTGGGTATCGGTCAGCAATCGCAACACAACAATTGTTTATGACCCGTTTTCAATCTCTTCACCCCCTCTCTTGATCACTCGTGGGAGAACCATATCCATCACTCGAGCGGCAGCTGAGCTGGGTCGCATTCCAAAGCGGCCCGGCGCCTAATCGTGTCTGGCTCTGCACCAGCTGTGCGAGGATCGTATTGGTCCTAAGCGCTGACGTAAGCACGCGTCACCCTGTACCTCTCTCCCCGCTACCGCGGTGAGACATTGAATCTGTAAACACGATACCTCCTCACCACCCCTCTCTCCTCGTGACGTCATGCATGGCGCGGACTGACACCGGCGGGTTTTCGTGAGAAGAAGAAAAAACTTTTATTGACGGAATATGGAGAATTCCTTAGAGTGCGGTCCACCAAGGCGCGTGGCACCACAGGGTCGGAACTTAGGAGCGAGGCCTCTCACTCATCATGGGATGGGATTGGGGGAAAAGGGTCTTGTGGGCAAGCCAGATTATGTGGGGTAGAGGGGCCTTGTCTCCACATACGGGGCATCCCGAAGTGGGGTACATTGAGGAGAAGATGTGGGTGAGGGTGGCAGGGTTGGGAAAAGGGCCCGTATGGAGTTCGCGCCAAGTATGGGCCTGCTCCAGGGTGAGGGTCTTGTCGGTTGGTGGATAGATCTGACGGGAGAGGAGGTAGTGTGTGGGGATTTGAAGGAAGCTGGATGGACGGTCCCTAATGGATCTGGCCCCATGGTAAGGGTAGAGGCTTGGCCGTGCCCGGATAATGTATCCTCGGCCTTGTCTATGGGCCGCCTCGTTTCCTTCGAGACCAGCGTGCGCGGGTGTCCAGATCAGTGTGACGTGGGTCTGGGGCGGGTTTCTGTCACGAATTTTGAGCGCTGGCTTGGAAATGCGGCAAGCTGCGAAATTTCGAAGGGCGGTTTTAAAATTCGTGATGATCACAGAGGGGGTTAGGATCACAGTGAAGGTGCTACTGCATTAAAAAGTGCTTTTGCCTTCGAGCAGGGCCATATCAGGCCCAAGTTATGCCGCTGGTAGTATACGAACTTTGCAAATTAGGCGTCTCTCTGGCGTGCCGCCTGAGTTTTGTTTAGAGTGACAGCCTCTAAAGGTGTTTGTCTTGCTTAACGCTGGGTGCCGTACTCATCCGATAAAACGCTCCCTAGCAAACTCTCCGATTTCCCGGTTCGCAGGAGAAGCTGCACCTGTCCCGCGAGGCGAACCTGTCGGTGCTGCAGGTGTGTAACTGGTTCATCAACGCCCGCCGGCGAATCCTGCCGGACATGATCCGCAAGGAGGGCCACGACCCGCACCAGTACACCATCACCCGGAAGTCGTCCTCTTCTTCGTCGTCCTGCTCATCGTCGTCCGGGAGGTCCCCGCCCAGCCAGGCGCCCCTGGCACCGCCTCCCATGCCGCCCACGGCGGCCCAGCATCAGCCTCAGCACCCATCGAGACATCACGGACTGTCGGGACACCCTCGCGACGGCCCCGACGCCACGTCCCTGGTACGTCAGTGTGTCGTTAATACGGAGCCCGTTAATACGGCTACCACACAGCATTGACGTTTTTTTTTGGTGGAAAGGAGGTGCCCACCTTAACGAGACATTATCTCTGTCGAGCAATATTCGAAACGCCTTTCTATCGTTTCTCACCCATGCTGTGGACGGACGCTCATCGTGTGTTATTCCGCAGACGACAGTTACTGCGTACGCACGCTTACAGCGCGTGCCACACATGTCCAATAGATTAATGGGACAGCGCAGAGATGGCGGTTATATTGAAATGAAGGCCCGATGTTGAACAAATAGTTTTTTCTCTAAATTACCCAAGCATCAAAGAGAACGTTGGGAACGTAGGTACAAGCGCTGTACTTGCTCGCCTTCCCTATAGAAAATATTCAAGTAAATAACCAAAATAAAGCGTCCGTGAAACGCGCGTGCGAAGTTCTATTGGTTTTAAACATTTGCTTTCGAACATTTAGAGCTGAAAACGCTAGCACGCGCAGCGCGTGTACTTACGTTCCCGGCATTCTTTTTCATGCTTGGGTAATTCGGCGAAAGGTCCATTAAAAAGAACGAACAACAGATCACGAGCAGCGGCGTTTGTGGCTTCTTTGTTGTCGATCCACTTCGTTAGGTTTGTACCTCCATCATGGAAGGACGCACTACACAGGCACCACTGGGCGGACTGGTTGTGCTGCGGCGCCAGCCGAGATGTCGCTACTTTTATAGGGAAGTAATTAGCACACACATATTCTGAACTACCTTTAAAACAATCAATATTCCCAAAAAGAAAGTTTAGGCCGAGCGAAGGTTACAGTACTAGAGATCCTGCTTTGTCGGCGAACTCGGGTGAACTGGGGTGAACCCTCGGCTGGACAGGGGCTCTATCCTGGATATTTGGCAAAAAATCGGCCGAGGAATTCGACCACTGGGATTGGCCGGTACCAAGGTTAAGCGCACCGCCGGCCAATCACGGCCGCCGAATTCGTCGCCGACGTTTCCGCCAAGTGTTCAGATAAAAAGCCCAGCTGAGATATCGTTTGGCAAGTCGCGAAAAACACGTACACCTCTCTGAAATTGCGGTCACTATGCACGTCTGTGAGAGATATTCGCGCTGACATTTTGAGCGATGCTGGCGCCGCGTAACGTTTCCACCATGTTGGGGTGTGCTGGGGGTACATGATTAGGGTGGCGAATGTGGACCAACCAGGAAATGCCGTAGCCATGACGAGTCGTGTTGGCATGTGAAAGAGAAGAATGTTGACGCGGCCAAATGCGCACGAGGGCTGGGCCTGGCAGTGGACTGGTGGACTTGCTCGCACAAATGTATGTTATTTCTGTGTGCAGCCTGACCTCTACTTCTTGGGGGTATAGGCGGTATGCAGTGGTCCCTAAAGGCGTCAGCTCGACGTGCACCTTGGTAGCGGACTATTTTCTCTTTCGGAAGAACGCTGGCTTGCTGAATGGGGGTGTGGAAGGAGCTTCTGGGGCATTTTGATATGCATCGAGACTACAGATATTTTTATAATTTTTCAGCTGGTTACTGGTTCGGCTCTTTTATTTAATTGTTATTGCTCTTTCTCGGTCGAAGAAAACACCTGCATTTTTTTTTTTTTAAATGAATAGCTTTAGGATTTCTTTATGCTCAATGGTGTCTGAGCAAGAGACGCCTGGCAACATCGTAAGACAAGCAGCGAACGTCCTATTTGGAGTGCATAGCCCCCCCCCCCCCCCCCCCCCCTCACTTGGCATCGCGGTTCGGGTTTAAGCCGGGATCCCACTTGCAAAGGTGTATAGTCGGCGACAGGTTAAGAACCCGCAGTGGATGCTCCGCCTCTAGGTCGCGCTCGTTGCCTTCCGCCGAACTTTGCTTCCCTAACCGCTCATTCACACTGGAAGTGAATCCGCGTTCGCAAAGCGGTTGCGAACGCGTATCTACTTCCAGTGTGAATGAGCGTTAAAGCGGGTATCACATGCAACGATTCCGTGGCCGAAATCGCTGCCGCTAGCGGCGCGGCAGCACGCATCGCGAGATTTCATTTCACACGAGCGTTTTCTGCCATTGCGATAGCCAATGTTGCTAGCAGCAAGCAGATGCGATCACTTTCACGGCCTCAGTCACCTCTTCCGAGAGTTTTTCTTTGGTCCCATTGTTCCTAAATTCTTTGAGCTGCGCGTCCCAAAGAACCCGACGCTTCGACACTTCACTTAGAAGCAGTTCATTGAACTGGGCGCGATTCATTTTCTTACTTGGTGGACGATTTCTGTTCGAAAAGACACCTCAATGTCGCTCAGTTCTTCGTCTTTTAATTGTTTCACTAGCGCTTGCACGAGCGGCTTCCGATTAGCGTCTCTTGCGCTCGCTACGCTTGGTACTCAGGCGAGGAAAGTAAAAAAAAAGAGCCGCGTGTTTCATTGAGAAAACAAATTCCGAGGAAGGGGACAGCAATCACCCTCCTCCATAATCTTCTGAACAGTTCCGACGCCACTGCTGAAGCAAACCCATACAAAAAATGTCCTATGATTGGCTATAGAAAATTCTTAGTATTTAGCTTTAGCTATTTGGCCCAATTAGCTAAAAAATTTTCTATGGCTGTCTTTAGCAGTTTTTATGGTCGTCTTTATGGGCTTCTTTAGCTTTGTCTATGGCCCTATCGCTGTCCAGCCATAGCGCTCTCTAGCTTTTCTAATGGCTTACCCTATGGTTCTCTTTAGCCAGAAAACTAAAAAAAAAAAAAAGTTTACTTCAAGGTCCCCAACTTGTGAACACTACATGGTTATACGTACACCTCTGAACACACCGAATACAAGCAGAACACTAACCCACACAACAACAAAAATGCAGCGACACCGCGCCCTCACCCCTCTCTACATATGTTGTGTTTGCACTAGCTATATATATGGCAGTCTAATTTTTTAATCCGACTTTGCCGGTGACTCATCATTTATCGCAAAAACATTGAGGCGGAGCCAATATTACTTGTACTGAATACATTATTTGAATTGTCTCTTGGAATAGCCCTCATCTCTTAATTCAACACCCAGAGCAAAGGAAATGTAGATCTAAGGATGTAGGCTAATTAACAAAAATTTATTAATTATCTATTTAATAAGTTTGATGAATCGTGTGGCCAATGAAGTGTTGAAATGCAGTACACTGGTGGTGAACATTGCAATCAAGCTATTGCAGTGTAATCTATTTACGGTTTTGGTGTGGTAATAATTAATTCTAATTGTTGCACTAGTATTTCAATGGATTTTTCAAGCAAACATTATTAGTACTGGTTTTCAAGACTCGTTGCAACAGCAGAGAAGATATCTTGGGTCATGCTTTGCCACCGGTATTACAAAAATTTAGTATTGCTTTAATTTTCTAGCTTGGAGCGTTTTTCCTATAAAAAGTAGGTGCCGGGAGTGATAAAGACACACGAACCATGACTTGGGTATCACAGCAGACGACTGAAACGAGACTGTCTTCGGTGATATAACGCGACCGCTTAAAAACATCAAGTTTCCCAAGTCAGAAAGTTCAAAAGCCCGTGTTGAGAGTTTTAGTAGATAGTTTAGCAGACCGCCGCTGCCGCCGCGAGGATGGAGGAGGAATTTTCAGACTCGTTGCTATAAAATTTTCAATGGACGTATAAAGAAAATTTATTGGTTCCCAGTCTTTAGACTCAGGGCCATAAAATTTTCTATAGGCGGGTAAAGAAGATTTATTACTTCCCTGTCTTAGACTCAGGGCCATAGAATTTTCTTTAGGCGGGTAAAGACAATTTATTCATACCCAGTCTTTAGACTCGTGGCCATAGAATTTTCTATAGCTGGTTGTAGCTGTATTTATGGATTTGTATGGCCGACCGTAGAAGGCCATAGGGGGCGATAGCCTGCCATAGAATTTTCCATAAACGACCATGGACCATTTTTGTATGGGAAAAAGCTCGACCGGCCGGAAAAAAGAAACCGCAAAGCAGTCGCTTGCGTACTTTCTCTACTTGTCGTCTGCTTCAAGAACGTAAAAATTCCGCCGTCCTACGCGCCAGCTTTCCCACAATGTTTCTCCTTCTGTCACGTGATTTCCCGCCGCGTTGTGAGTGGCCAGCTGGGAAGCTGTCGCTCTGCCGCGCGAAAACTTTCCAACCTAGTGGAATCGTGCCACTCTGCCGCTGCGGCTGGCCAGAGCGCCGCGACGGCAGAAATCGCGCCGCTTTAGGGCGAAAATCGCTGCATGTGAAACCCGCTTAAGTGATGAAATGTTACTGAAGACGGGAAGCTCGCACCGGACGCGGCTCACCTAATGGGTTCTTAACCTGTCAGAGCAGAACACCACTGTGTTCGAGCCAGGCACGTAGCCAGGACTTCGATTCGGGGGGGAGGGGGGGGGGGGGGGGCGCCCATGGCAAAATGCTGTATGAGGGGGAGGGGGAGAGGAGGCCCCGGCAAAATAGAAGATTTGGGGGGGGGGGGGCGCTCCCCCCCCCCCCCCCCCCCCCCCCCTCTTTCTGGTTACGTGCCTGGTACGAGCTAATGATGACAATACCTGTTGGGCACTCCGGCGCCAGTTCATGCTCGGGGACCTTCAGTTGAGGCGTAACGTACGACTCTGGTTGTTTTAGAAGGCGTCAGGGTACTCAGATAAACTTCACGGCATCATAAAGTTTCAGTTCGGAGGATAAATGTAGCCTGTATTTCCGTCCCAGGTCTCCGGCGCCATCAAGGACGAGGACAGCGACGACTCGGACGTGGTCGGTCCCACCTGCCCTCGTTCCCCGCTCAAGCTCACCAAGAGGTGGCAGCGCAGCCACGAGCGCGACCTCAAGGAAGACCCATCGCCCTCGTGGGACGAGGACGACGACGACGAGGGCGACGACGAAGACGAGGACGACGACGAGGACGACGACGAAGACGACGACGACGAAGACGTGTCGCCCTGGTTCGGGCAGGGCGGCTCGACGCGCGACATGGTCGTCGGTCACCAGCGCGGAGACGACAGTGGAGACCCCTTCAGCTGCCTCTACTTGCTCGTGGACGTGGCGCTAAGCGAACTGGAGAAGCGAGCCGCGTCCAGCTGATGACGGAGCTTGGCCGCGGGGCGGCAGTTTCGTACCTCAGCCGCCTCGCGCGCTCCGGACGGCAGTTTCGTACGCGGTCAGCGGGGCGATTTCTTTGGTCGCCCCTGTGTGCCGCGCGTCGTCGTCACGAGCACACCACCATCGACAGCCACCTAATTTATTGAGCGCGCCGCCGCCGCACGCCGTGTTGACCACCACCATCGCGATGCTCGCATCGCTCTGGGCACTCTGAACCCTACTGAGGTTGTCTGCGGGGTGGGCGTGCATTGGCCACTTGGCCAATGGTATAGCCGCCGACAGTTCAGGAAAGGCAATGCTGTCAATTCCCGTATGATGCCGCCGTGGAGAATGATTGGATTGGCCTCGAGGTGTTTCAGTGCCGCTGTCCCTGGGTCAGGTCGTAGTGACGTCATAGAACGCCTAGATATCAGTACTTGCGAGAAAAATCAACTTGATAGTGGGGGGAAGATATTGACCGTCGTTGCCCTCTAATTCGCTCTCAGCACAAAGGTCATCAAATTGGTCTGTCTGCCAAGAGACAGTGGTTCGCTGTGTGACTATAGTCCGTTGCAACCTAAGAACGAAGGGCGAGAGTAACACGGGCCGGGGAGGAGGAAGCAGTGTGAACGCTAAAGAGAGCAGGAGGTTTCCCTCTCTCTTCTCCAGCGTTCCGTCTGCTTCCTCCTCCCTGGCCCGTCTTACCCTCGCCCTTCGTTCTTAGGTTGCAACGGACTATAGTTGACAAGCCATGACGTCGCGACGAACTCTGCGCCAAGTGACAGCGGCGATGTCTTTGGTCGCCCTGGGGTCTCATGTCAACACGTAAAGAAAACGCGTCTAGTTTGAAGGATTAGACACGTTTTTTTTTTCTTCGTTTCATAGGGGAAAGAGGTCTTGCGAGAAGAGGCATCGACGTGAGGCAATTGCTCGATGGTATATCCCCGATACGAGGTTTGTGAGGTTAACGTCGAGGAAGCTATTTAGACGACCATTACTGGCCGTTCCTTTGAGGCCGAAGTTAGACGCGGGTTGGGAAAGCCCGAGCTTGACGGTTGAGGCTACTCGGACGTCTGAACGTTATCTAGATTACTGTTTGGACCATACCTGCAAACTTGTTATATTTGCATATCTTTTTGTTACCTCAGGTGTGTCTGCTAGCCAGTGTTAGTTGTACAACTGGTCATGCATGCGTCGTGGCGTTGCTATTGTAGCAAGTAGCTAAACAACCTCTCAAGAAACCAACTATTCCACAGGCAGCAAGAGTCGTACAGTGACTCTGTTTAAAGACTGGGCAGATGTTTAGCCTGTTGCGAATATTCTGAGTGCGGGCGTGAAAGCGTTAATGTGAGCGCATTAAGACATCAAAATGAGACTACACGAAGTGCCCTTAGAAGTGAGACGTTGGTCTATCATACATGTGTAAACATCCCTCTCCGGTACACACCGCACGCCCAATGTCCCACAGGGACCTGAATGTTACGGAACATTTCGCATGTCCGGTAGACATGCCAACCAAAGCGGACTTACTCAAAATATTTCGAGCGCCAAAACGTTTTACATGGTGCGAGATTCTTGGCCGATTATGTTGTTTAGTACCTCAACTGACGTCTCGTTGTTCTTACAGAGACTTTCATTTTATCGAATTATCGTTCGTTTTCTAATGAAAACACACCTTGATTTAAATAATTTAGTATCACAATGAATTTAATGAACAGTTCAGTCGTATTTTTTATATTTCCCCGATGCTTTTTGTCTCTTGTTTTGTTTTTTAGAAAAAAGTCTCTTTTATGCCGCTGGTAAACGGCCGATTTCAAAGGATATGTCGGAATACGGCTATGGTGGATGCTCGCCTGTTGGAAGATTATACGCCGGTCATCTATGATATATTCCTAGATTATCCGCATATGAGGTGCAAGTAATGCCTCCTGAACAAGACATTTCCAATGGCCATCTTTCTTCATCTGCTATGCCCGTTGCCAACGACGACCGCGCTGGGCCTAACTGGAAATGGTGACGACTTTTTTATGCCACGGTGAATTGGGAATGTGGTTAATAATGCGTGCAATCTATCGAATCTTGTCATATAATTGTTACTGCAGACGATGCCAAGATCGCCCATATGCCACCCATCATGTGCGTGTGACGTCATCTACATCAGGCTCAACAGAATGGCGGAATGGTGGTGGTCACGATGATGACGATGACGGTGACAGGACGTGTCGTCCTCCCTCGCCACTGATCGTCCGCGGAGGTTCCAAGTGCGGCAGGCCGAGCACAGCTCTAGCGGCGCGCTGCCGGCGAGTTACGGGAGTCGCCATATTTGTACACCCACCCCCCCGTTCCTAGTCGGTGTGCGCCATTTCAGGGGTAACACTCTATTCGAGCGTCAAGTCCGTCCGTGCGTCGTCCGTCCGGTTGCCGTACCGAGGAGTTCATTTTTTTTTTCTTACCCAGCTTGTTTGTACATTTGCATAGTTTACGTGCCAGCATGATATCATCACGTGCCCTAGTCTGTTAACAGAGGAAGATTTCTTTATATACCCCACACTGCTATGTATACACCGCGCGAACCATAGAGTCTTTATCGCCCGCAGAACATGTATCGAGAAGAGACGGCTGCGCACCGCGACAGGTGCGCTCTTTTTAGTCAGCGGCCTGCCGAGAGACAATAAAAGAAAGCCGTTGTCAGCTCATTGAGTGGTGCAGTATTTGTTTCCCGCTTCGACAGGTGCGTGGCTGCGTGAAGAGCCTCCGTCCCCCTAGCGGACAAGGCCTGCACGATTCCCTTTCGTACGTCATCACTCGGGGATTCACGCAGCGCCCCCTAGGTTGCGCTTTGCAGCGTCTCGCAACGAGAGCGACGCTTGCAGGCGGCGATGCGAAGACGGACGCGTCTATCACTTGGTCTTGTCGAACTTCAGTGTGTTCGCTGCTTGCCTCCATCGACGGATCCCTCTTGCAGGTGCGTGTCGGTAAACCAAGCCTCGGAGTTGCGTTCTTTCGATAGGGCTGCTAAAAACTACCACGGGCAAGAAAAAGAAAAGTGACGCCGACGTACTTGACACAACAAAGTCATTGATTTGATGAGGGGCCCCTCGGGTGGACCGAACACATGTGTAGAAGCATCTCTACACGCTGTTTACTTTGTCCTGTCAAAGTCGGTGTAATGGTTTGACCGTACGGATTCTCCGAAACTCGGACGAGACAACGAAAAGTAATCGAACTATGAATATTGGTGTGCTTGAAAGCAGACTTCTGGTACGTAACGCGTTACCCGTAACTAGTTACTTCTTTTAGTAACAAAGTAATTACATGTAGAGAGAAGGAACGAGTCATTTATTTTCTTTACTTTTTAGGTAGAGTAACGAGTAACATTATTTGATTACTTTTGGAGGAGATGACAACAAAAGTTACCCGATTTTGATTTTACCCCAGTTCGCACATGTGACTTCACGACGACAGAGAGTCAGATACGCGAAAAAAGAAAAATAAATAAGTGCGCAAAGTTACTTATTACAGCCACGGCACAGTTATCGCTGAACATATCCTTTCAAGGTTAGAGAGGTGTATGGTCCCCTCCTTCCTGATAAACCACAAACAAACAACGAGGTTCGTTCGATTAACCCCTATAAACATTCTCTTTCATCTTTTTGTGGATCTGCCCTGTATTGCTTCTCTTCGATGAAAGAGTCCTCCGCTTGAAGGCGGACAGAACAAGCTCAAAGGCAGGGTGCACGCGACTCGTGTAGGGTACAACATATAGGTTTGGAAAGGAAATGTTCAGTTATCGCTGAACATATCCTTTCAAGGTTATATAGGTGTGTGGTCCCCTCCTCCCTGATAAACCTTCAACAAAGAAACAACGAGGTTCGTTCGATTAACCCCTCGAAACCTTCTCTTTCATCCTTTGTGGATCTGCCCTGTGTTTCTTCTCTTCGATGAACGAGTCCTCCACTTGAGGGCCGTCAAAACAATTTCAAAGGCAGGGTGCAGGCGACTCGTGTAAGGTACAACCTAGAAGTTTTTCCCGGAAATTTGGGGGGAGAGGTGACAAATACAAACACAAAGCTTCCTCTTTATGATTCACCTTTTTCCACACAACCCTAGGGCCGTTCGCAATGATAATTGCACTCTGTGCCAGGCTCATCTCCACACTCGTCTACCACACGGACAAGAAAAACAGAACTCAACAACCACCGTGGGATGCATTTCTTGCCGACCAATATACTCTAAACGAAGCTTGGGGAACTCGGGTTATATGCGCTCTCACCAAAAAAAGACGTGTCCCGCGTCATTACGTCAACAAACAACAAAGCAATAAAAAAAAAAAAAAGAAAAGACGTCGCCATTGTTTTAGACTTACCCACGAGTTATCGAAAGAAGGAAGAACTTTCGATAGAAGGATCCTGCTGTGCTAAAATACAAGATCTATGTGTCTGCAATGAGATAGTACTCTCGCGGACAATATGAGTTGAAACAGCGCTCCGGTCTGTGCACGGTACAACCTGCGCCGCCTGTCGCATCGCTCCGTAAACACGGCGCACCCAGAGGCCGAGATAAATTCCCAGTTACGCTCACTGCGCCGCTGCGCTCATTCGGCCGTCTGCTAGCGAAGATTTTGGCCGACGGAACCACCATCACGATGCGTGTGCTGTGTAGCCCAATGCTCACGTTTTCAGCAATACTTCGTGTAAGCTTTGCTCCGAGATCGGCTAAAGCTACGGGTGGCCGGGGCCAACCAAACGCCGGCGATAGGACGCGACTTCGCCTGCACTTCGTTTAATGGAGCAAACTTGTGCCCAAAACTAAAAAGGAAACAGAAGAAAGCAGAGCGTCGCGGGCGTCGAAGTCGGCGTGACAGCAGAGTCGAACGCTGGGGCGAAACTGACTGCGGCTCGCCACGCGGAGCCACAGTCATGCGTGGGCTTCTGCAATCATCGGCGTAGAAAGTTCGACGCGTAGAACATTCGGACCTCGAACAAGCAACAGGATTCTCGAATTTGTCAGAATCAGGAATAAACAAAAAGTTGCGCCGCTCCCAGGAATCGAACCCTGGCTTTTCGCGTGGGAGCCAGGCATGATAATTGTTAGGTCACGCGCGCGCTGCCTACTTGACCAGCTGCGCGCGCGGCAATATCACTCCGCGTGGAACTGGCGCAGACATAATAAGGAGGCGGGTCTTGTGAGGGTGCGGGCTATGCGTGCAACGGCCACGCACACTACATAGGCGCTCGCGCGCCACACATCGTGCTACAGTGTACTAGAATACTTGGGTAGTGTTGGGACCGGAGGGGCTCGCCTGAAGCGCGTGGTATTGATCGCGACAGGTGTCGACACCGGCGCGTTATCCACAAGGTGTGCGCGTGCGCGGCTGTACGTGCGAAAATACGAATCTTTGGTGCCGCTTTGGTGGAGCGCACATAGGATTTCTGATACAGCTACGACCTGCCAGCGGTCGTACCGCGGCATCAATTACGCTGCGGCACGATCGTTAGCAACATGATGCTTCATTGTATTGGACGGTACAAGCTACATTACCCTTCCTTTACATAAAAACAATTGCGACTTTAAAGAAGCAGATTGCAAGTTGTTTCTGCGTAGAATTAGCTGCGACTTTCGGTTTCTCGCAAAGGCCGAACATTAGATGATTGAAAGAGATATCTAAAACTCAGAATCAGTTTTTTTTTTTTTTTTTTTTTTATTTTTCACTGGAACGAAACGGCACATACGTCCGAGATTGCTTTTCTGTCTTCTTTTCTGCCCGTCTTCTTTTTCTTGACCTTAATCAGCTCGCTTCCCTTGTCACTCATTCTTGTGTTCATTTATACGACGAACCACCCAAGCGACGGTCGCAAATGGGTGAGAATCTTTTAGTTCTTCATGGCTTGCATGGCCGTCCGAGGACCACCCGACGTTCACTTGTAAGAAATGGCTTATAAGCCGTGACAATTTTTCTCACACGTTTTGACATTGAACTTAAGTTCAAAGACTAAGACAACGTGGACTGAACAAGTAATGATTTATAAGATTTAAGGAAAATAAGCAACTATTTCACATCATTTTGAGCAGAAAACATGAGCTCACGTAGATCAGGCAAGGAAAAAGTTGTCATAGTTTACAGCACGGTATTTAAATAATGGTTACAATGTGCAGCGCACACATGGTTGCAATATGCAGCGCATTATCCTCTTGAGGGTAAACTATCTGAAACCCACACTCTCATAACATTACATTCAATCGACAGCTGCTTTCTGACAACCAGGTAAGTCTCACCTGAGCTGGGTATTCGAAGGGAAAGACCCATTGTTCCACAGGGGGTGCATCTGGTTCACGCAGACATTTGTTTGATTCTTTACAGAACTTTACATATTTTACAAAAAAAAAAAAAGGATGTGGCAGATATGCGGATGCCGTCTTTCGTTATATCTGTAGGGCTCGGTGGACAATAAATTGGCGAATAACCGTTGCAATGTCTAACAATTAACTAAGCTCCGTTAGTTAACTTGTTTATTAACGGTTTAATTGGCCATGTTGCAATTGCAGTTTTAAAAGGAGTCATTATTAAAGGCAAACACAATTTCGACAATTCGCGAAAAGACAACGAGGTTCGCGAAATTTATCGTAAAAGTTTGCCTTCGCTTGATTCAGAAACCGCGTTATGAAAATAATACGTAGAATAGTGACTTAGTCGTCTTGATGTGCGGCGCCGGCGAGTCCACCGAAGACATGCTGTCGAGTTAGTGACAAGGTGACAGAAACAACTGTGTCATTCTTTTACGCATCACTATCAGCACAAACTCATTCGCGCGCGCGGTTTTTTAATTAGGCGAAGAAAGGCAAAATATTAGCGATGAATATTTCAAAGGTCGTTGTTTGTTCGCGAACTTTCTAAATTGGGTAGGCCTTTAATAATGGCTCCCTTTAAAGCTGCAATTCCAACATGGCCTATTAAACCGTTCGTTAAAAAAATTAAATCATATTCGGCTAAGTAATCAAAATATTCCAACGGTTATTCACCCATGTAGTGTCTGCCGAGATCTACGGATGTACAATGCAGACGACGTACACGTATCTACTACCTCCTTTTAATTAGTTCCTTAAAGTTCTGTTGAGAATAAAAAAAAAACTCCTGCATAAGCATGAACTCACAACATTGGACATGCCTGGGACTTAGCCATTTCTTCTGTTCGATTATGGGAGTAAGAAGCTTTTAAGTTGGTTGTTTTAAACCCCAGATAACAAAATCTGATATTGCGCTGGCACCCTTGGGCTTGCAACGTATTGATATAGGTTATCGTTCAGTGTACAAAAACTTTCTACAAAAGCTTCCCAATAAAACAAGTAAAATGACAAGAATTAAAGGCATCTAATGCATAATCAGAAAACAGGAGCAGGCCAAGAACAAAGACTATTCTTAGTATGCTTTGCTTTAACGCACGTATCGACACTGAGTTCATTCCCTTGATAAAACTTTGGATCATAGTCACTGGAAGGCTCGAAACGGCACGAGTAGTTACCCACTACTCGTGCGACCTTCGTGAGCTTCGAGTGTGCATGCCCAGCCAAAGTATCGGGAAAAGTCACAGGCGTGTGCTGGATGCGCACCCAAGCCCGTCGACGGCATTTCGGCGCTACCCTTACGCGTTCACCATCCGCAAATCAGAACACAAGATTCAAAGCATATTACGATCGAACACACAGAAGTATAAAATCGTGGTCCCGACACGCGCACCGCGGTAAGTGCAAAGCACACAGAACTATACTCTGTTTCACCTTGTGTCGTACCGCAGGAAAGGCTACAAGCGCGAGCTCCTAGCTCTAGGGCACATCTCGGCGGCACAAGCTCTCGTGCGGTAAGAGTAGCTCCCAACGCTATGAGCTCGCGCTTCTAGGCTTCGCTGCGGTACAACATAAGGTGGAAAGGAGTGTATAAAATCGGGGGTACCGACACGTGCACCGCTCAAAGTAAAAAAAAAAAGAAAAAAAAGAAGAAAGGCGGGCTGCGTGAGGTTTTCCGGATAACTACAGCGCCGCCACGAACTGTCAATGCACGCGCCCTCACGAGCTCCCGTTGCCGAGCCGCTCCGGTCCCAACACTACCCAAGTATTCTAGTACACTGTAATCGTGCTCGGCACGAAGTTCACGCCCTGCCCAGCGGGTGGCATTGTTGCTCATGGAGGACAGTGCGATGCGACAGGAGAGCGTGCGCCAGGTCGGACACAAGTTTGAAGAAGGAAGTTATGCTTCTAACGATTGGAAGATAGCTCACGTGGAGTGAATATATGTAGAATGGAACCCCTAGACCACAACACGGTTCGGTTTCGACCAGTTGCGTTTTTTTTTTATTAGAAATATACGTGACTCTGTAGCAAAATATTAATTCGGTAGTCTTCTGACACCATAATAATTCGCCTGGCAAAAAAAAAAAAGAAAAAAAAAATTCTTTTTTTTTTTTGGGGGGGGGGGGGGGTGTTATGTTTCTTTAAAGGTGTACGGAAACGAAAATTTAAATATACGAATTTCGTTCAGAAATGAATCAAGCATGACGAATAATGACCGTAAATGATAATAGCACGTTTGTATTTTGAACGACTGGCTATAGTTTTCGTCCCAAACGGTGCATTCGAGAAAGCGCTCGAAGAGAAGCGAACGGAGAGCGCGATGCGTCATGGGATATCCGGCGCAAACAAAAACAAAAAGATTCCCCGCATTCTTGACGCTGCAAGGCTGGCGTAGTAGTGGCGTCAACCCGTTACAACCGAGCCGTTCGAAGTACCCGCGGGGTGACGAGCGTTTCACTTGTGAGATCAGTCGTGCGCGTTGTGTTCGTGTGGCCCAATCTGCCCCTAGAAGATTAGCCCGTCACTCGAAACTCTGACCAAAATTGCTTCCCCCTCCCCGCTCACCCGTAAGCTGACAGTTGCTGTGGAAGCTGCGTGCTCGTTGGGTTATCCACGCTTTTTCCACGCGATTACGCCTTCCTCACGCACACCCACGCGCTTCGGGACGATTTGCTTGGGAACATAAACTTAAATGACACAAGTGAGGATGAGGACACCGACACCGCCCCTCTGTATTCAATTGGGGAAGGGGATTCGAAGCACGCTGAACTTAAAGGGGCCATGAAACGAATTTTGGGCTGGTAAAAATTAATTGAGATTGGGATTTTACTAATAGCATTCGTTTAGTGGGCCAAGGAAAAGAAGGTAGAAAGTCAAAAGCCTGATTTTCCATACGAAAATGTGAAAACACAGCAGACCTATTTCGTACCTTAATCTTCCCTTCGAAAGCTTTCTGTCTTTTCACTGTGATACATCCGCGTTACCCAAAGCCCGTCACCCGGTCCAAACGCACGTCACAAGACCCCGGAGCTCTCTTATTCCCTTCACCCCTAGCTATGTGCTTGCCGGACCAATCAGCCGCCTCCCTTTCATCACCGGACCTCAATCTCTGCGCGTGGGTATGTGCGAGGGAGCGTGATCACGTGGAAAAAGTGTAGCATCCACAGCACTGTTAGCTTAGGGGTGAACGGCATGGGGAAAGCAACTTTTGTCCGAGTTTTGAGCGACGGGCTAATCTTCTATGGGGAGAATGGCGGTGTCTGGGTACACAAACGAGGGTCCGAACAAGAAGGGAGTCCCTCCTTTCATTCTTCTTGAATTGTTTGGTACAATGCGTGATTTGTGAGTTGAGGAGGAAAGCTAAGAAGGAAAAAGTTGAAAAACGGTTTCATGACCGCTTTAAACAGTTGAGCGTACCTCCAAAGAGTGGCGCTGCTCCGATGTTTAGTGCGGCTACGTAACGGTTCTTGCTGCGTCATGGTATACGTAGCAAGATACTCAATGTTGCTAGATTACCTCCCAACCAAGCTTCGTAGGCATCCACCAGGCGCACATTTGAAGATCGTTTAATTAGCTTTAAATTTAGTTGTGCCTTTCAACGAAGGACTGTCGTTTTTGAGGTTATGCTGCAACATGCAACATATTTCTGCTAGAAAATGAGGGCTTGAATTTCGTTTTCGTATCCCTTTAAGACGGTGTTTGCACACCACACGCCACCCTTCAAATCTAACCGAGAGAGTAGCGTAGTTTTTAAGAGAAAAAGTATCGAGTTCGCTTAAATCAAATCTCCCGCGTGCTGCAGTATGACATACACTGATGTTTCCTACCCCCCCCCCCCCCCCCCCAAACCCGCCTTGCCCCCTCGAGATATTGCAAGACCAGTTGTCTGCTTTGTGGACGCCGGTAATATGACTGTGCCCTTAGATATCCGTATAATTATTTCCATGCGTGGCTGGTCTATGGCATACTTCGTTTTTCTAAAAGCTACTTCGTTAAAGTTAGTGAACTTGTTCATGTATAATTTTATACATATCACACATCAGCTTGCATCATTCTAGGTCGCAGATTGCTCCTTCTCCTTTGACTCCGTCCCAAGATTATTGGACAACCACTTCATACGCCGTTATTCTCTTCAGAAGCGTTACAGTTTTGTCTTTCGAATCATCACCTCCAATCCTTTTCCAATTACTTTTCTGAAAAGGAGCCATAGCAGCATGCACAACAAGCTACCTCAAGCCAAGTTCTTCGCTTGTAATTTTAAATTCGGTCTTTGTTTCCGAATTGGGCTCCCTTCGGATTTTGTTCAGTTCATCCTCCAACTTCAAAAACTCTGCGAGGTTCTCGCGTGCGCTGTCAATCACATTGTCAGTTTCAGGTTGGTTCCCGAGTGTGGTAGCAGTGGCAGAAAGTTGCTCAGAGTGTTTTCTGGGTCAGCTTCACTGCACGCAGACGCTTCAGCACCTCCTTGAGGCTATCTGTTATTGCAGCACAGTGTTGGCCACAGGTATGCAAAGCAGAACCAATGTCACTAAATGACAATCTAAGTTTGGCAAGAAACATTAAAGAAGTCTCATCTCCATATTTTGCCCAAAGACGACAGAAAGCATAATACTGCCGCGCGCCAAGCAGGCACCGCGGCCGTAGCACAACGGTTATCGCGCTTACCTCCCACGCGAAGGGCCAGGGTTCGATTCCTGGCCGCGGCTACGCATTTTTGTTTACACTGTAATGTGATGTTCTAGTGAATTCGAGAACCGTCTAGCTGATTCGAGGTTAGAATGTTCTCCGCGTCGAACCTTCTACATCGAACGCTCCAGAAGCCAACGCGTGTACAAAAGCGGCTCCGCCTGGCAAGCAGGATTCAGTCTCGCCCCAGCGTTCGACTGTCCTTTGTCTGGGAGTCTAACTTTGAACGCATGCGACGCAACAACCTTTTTTTAAGTAAAAAAAAGGGCGGGATCGGTTTGGTGAATGTTGAACTGAAACTTTTGGTTCAGCGTTTCCTGTTCTTTAGGGATCAGAAGAATTGCCTTATTTTGTCATCCTTCAGAGATCTTGGAGGCTCCTTCTTGAGATCATGGATAGAGGATGTATCAGTTTCTGCCCGGTCCCGGGTGCTAAAGTTTTACAAAGAAATAGCGGCCGCAATAGAGTTCTTCGAAACAAGGTACTCAAGGGAGTATCTTCAAAAGGTGAAAAAGAAAAAATTGTACTGGGATACGCTCGATTCCCTGACGCCTCCTCCTTTGTACCGTATGAGTGCCGGAGGTGTCATTAAGTCCAATGTCTTCCAGCGTCTTCGGCGGTATCCAGTGAGAGTAGGGACAAAGAATTTTTTTGTACGTCTTCATTGGGAGGTGTTACCCGTGAAGACTTGGTCGGCGAAGAAAGGTTTTTTTGTACCTTGGTCTCAGAACTGCGCGCTGTGCCCGTTGCCAGAAACCCTTGAACACGTTTTTCTGTATTGTACAAATGCAGAGTTGTTTTGGGCCGAACTTAGAGCTGTGCTGCGGATAGACATGTATATGACCTGGAAAAAAGTGAAATTCTTAGAGTTCGGGTCAGGTCCGAACAGCAGAGCCTGGGAAGTCCTTGCCCTGCTTGGGCTGCAGGCACTATGGAGGTCGAGGACCGATCATTTGCATGTGGTGGAGGGGGGCAAGCCGGCATGGCGCCACTTCATTGACGGCTTCATGTATGTTGACTCTCTGCTAGAGGCCACGCTACAGCCTGACCTAGAGTGCTGGACGGTGTGGAAGTCGCGATTGCAAATCGCTAAAAACGCTTAGGCGTGGAGGCCATCCAAGTTCACTTATGTACGTACACGGCTGCAAATGCCAGAGTTCGGCTGTTGGGAGTTATGAATGTGCTAGGTTGCCCTACTACTGAGACGCTTTGAATTTGTTCTGTGCAGTTTTTTTACCCATGTAAATAGCCGTCCTTTTACAATAAAGGAAAAAAAAAAAAAGGATTCAGTTTCGCCCCAGCGTTCGTCTCCGCTGCTACGCCGACTTCGACGCCCGCGACGCTCTTTTATTATCTTCTGTACCTTTTTATTTTTGGCACAAGTTCGCCACATTAAACGTTTATTCCTTCCTGTTTATTTCTTGTTTATTGGTCACTACCCGTGACATTTTGGTGGAGGTGCGGGGTACCGCATGCCCGTGCAGCGTTCCCCTCCCAGGGTCCGCAGTGCAAGCCCGATTCCAAGCCCGGTGAGAAGACCACTCAACGCGGAACCTGAAACTCGGACCAGTCGCCGTATCCAAGGTCTACACCCGGAATACGGACTTCTGCCACCCCGGACCAGGCAGCCAACGAGGCCGACGATGGACAACCAGTCGTCGCAGAACCCGTCCACCGCCGCCGTCGTATACCTTCCCGTCGCACCCCGAACTCCGACGCCATTCCACGGGGAGGTCCACGAGGACGTCGAAGATTGGCTGCAACATTACGAACGAGTTGCTCGCCATAACACATGGACTCCGGAGCAGTGCCTTCAGAACGTCTACTTCGCTCTGGAAGGCACGGCACGCACCTGGTTCGAGAACCACGAAGCGTCGATTTCGTCGTGGGAAGAATTCCAGGCCGAGCTGCGACGCACCTTTGCCAACCAGCACCGTCGACAGCGTGCCGAAGAACTCCTGCGAGCGAGAACCCAAGGGCCGACCGAAAGCGTCACGAGCTTCGTCAAAGACGTTCTCCACATGATGAATCGGGCCGACCCAAACGCTCCCGAAGAGAAAAAGCTCCGGGTCTTGATGCGCGGCGTCAAGGAAAACATTTTCGGAGGCCTTGTTCGGAGCCCGCCTACCACCGTCGAAGGTTTCATCACAGAAGCCACCAACATCGAACGTGCCCTTCAAGCACGCGCCGCCCACTATCACCGAGTCCCCGGCGTCGCTGACTTTTCATCTTCCGGCTACAACCCCACGGGCATCCACGAGATAATCCGGGACGTCGTGCGGGAGGAAATCAGGAAGCTGCTACCTGCTGCCACAAGCCCGGCTACGCCCTCAGTCGCTGAAATTGTCCGAGAAGAAGTGCATCGCGCGCTCCAACCAGAGGTTCCCGTCACCAGGGTGGCACCGGAGGAACCGACGTTGAGCTACGCCGCCATGGCCCGACGACCGCCGCAAGCTTCCCGCCAAGCCACGGCGCCACCCCGAAGAGACGCCCCAACACCGCAGTACCCCCGACGGCAGGAAGATCAGGCGCACGTTCCCCCAGAGCGACCTGCGCCGAGGAAGACAGACGTCTGGAGGACGGCCGACCGACGCCCGCTGTGTTACCACTGCGGGGAAGCTGACCATGTGTACCGCCGATGCCCATACCGTCGACTCGGGCTGCGCGGATTCCACCCAAGCGACCCGCGCCCCCGGTATGGTGAACGCCCTCGGGAGATCGACGAGTTCCTGCGACGACCCCAGTCCCCCGAGCCTGCGTCCCGCCGAGAGTTCCGGTCGCCGTCACGGCGACGTCCAGCTTCGCCGATGCACCGACGCCGACGTGAAAGCCTGTCACCCCTCGCTCCTCGCCGGGGAAACTAGGCGCGGCAACCCCCGGAGGTGGAGTTGCCGAAGACGACCGACGCCAAGATCCTCCACGAACGTCAGAGGGCCCCCACTCAAACGCTGCCAGAAATCGAAACGACGCCCCTGCAACGGTGTCCAATAACCTAAACGTCGTCATCGACGGCCACGACGCATCAGCGCTCGTGGACACCGGAGCAGACTACTCGGTCTTGAGTGGGAGGCTCTCCCGCCGCCTTCGAAAAGTCACCACGCCGTGGGATGGACCACAAATACGAACCGCCGGAGGGCACCTCATCACACCAGTCGGGAGATGCACTGCTCGCGTCGAGATCCACGGTGAGACGTGCCCTGTGAAGTTCGTCGTTCTGCAAGACTGTTCAAGAGACGTTATCCTCGGAATGGACTTTCTCTGCGAGTATGACGCCGTCATCGACCTCGGGGCAAACCAGCTGACGCTGCGGAAGCCTGTTTTACCGCCGGTGGAGACCAACACGACGTCAACCGCGATCCGAGTTATCGCCGACCATGTGAACTTACCGCCGCGGTCGAGTGTTTTCGTCCCAGTCATAACCGACGCAGCCATGCACGGTGAAGCTCTTCTGGAAGGCAACGTCCAACTGCTCCTTGAGAAAGGAATTGGCGTCGCACGAGGCGTAACGGATCTCCAAGAAGGACGTACAACTGTTCTTGTAACGAACTTCCGAGAGGAGCCGCAGCACCTAACGAAGGGTACCACTGTGGGCCCCATTGAGGAGCTTCAGGCGCCAGTCGTGGTCACCGCAGTCTCCGTAGAAACCTCGTCGTCACAGCAGAACAGCACGCCGCCGCCGCTCGACATCGACCCCGAGCTCTCAGCTACGAAGCGCCGGCAACTGGTTGATCTCCTTGCCGAATACAGCGACTGTTTTGCCACGACATCCAAGATTCGCTAAACACCAATGGCGAAACATCGCATTGTTACCGACGACGACGCACTTCCTGCCCACCAGTCGCCGTATCGAGTCTCCTTAAAGGAAAGGAAAGTGATTCAAGATCAAGTCCAGGAGATGCTCGACGACGACATCATTCAACTTTCAAGAAGCCCATGGGCGTCCCCAGTCGTCCTTGTAAAGAAGAAGGACGGAACCCTGCGGTTCTGCGTGGACTATCGTCGACTGAACGCTGTGACGAAGAAGGACGTCTATCCGCTCCCCCGCATTGACGATACGTTAGACCGACTGCGCCACTCCCGATATTTTTCGTCGATGGATCTGAAGAGTGGCTACTGGCAGATTGAAGTCGACGAACGCGACCGGGAGAAAACTGCCTTCGTCACTCCCGACGGACTGTACGAATTCAAAGTGATGCCGTTCGGGCTTTGTACTGCGCCAGCCACCTTCCAGCGTGTCATGGACACCGTGCTGGCAGGTCTGAAATGGCAGAGCTGCCTCGTCTACCTCGACGACGTCGTGGTATTTTCACGAGATTTCGACGAGCACCTGAAACGACTTCGAGCCGTGCTTCAAGCCATCAAGACCGCCGGCCTGTCACTCAAGCCAACGAAGTGTCGATTCGCCTATGGTGAACTTAAGTTCCTTGGCCACGTCGTGAGTAACAAAGGTGTTCTCCCTGACCCTGAGAAGACCCGCGCCGTGGCTGCATTTACGCCGCCGTCTGACAAGAAGGCCGTGAGAAGATTCCTCGGACTTTGTGCCTACTACAGACGATTTGTTCGGGACTTCGCCAAGCTGTCCTCACCGCTGACGCACCTCACGAAGGACGCCGTAAAGTTCGAGTGGACAGACGAACACCAGCAGTCATTCGATGAGCTGAAACGAAGACTCCAGACGCCCCCGATTCTTGGCCATTTCGACCAGTTCGCTGATACAGAGACCCACACGGACGCCAGTAACACCGGACTTGGCGCAGTGCTAGTTCAAAGGCAGGACGGGGCAGAGCGAGTCATCGCATACGCGAGTCGGACGCTGTCTAAGGCGGAGAGGAACTACTCTACAACAGAAAAGGAGTGCCTTGCTGTCGTCTGGGCAATAACAAAGTTTCGCCCATATCTGTATGGAAGTCCTTTTCGCGTGATCACGGACCACCACTCGCTCTGCTGGCTCGCGAATCTGAAAGACCCCTCCGGACGCCTCGCCCGGTGGAGCCTACGACTGCAGGAGTTCGACATGACCGTTGTGTACAAGTCCGGCCGGAAGCATCATGACGCCGACTGCCTGTCAAGAGCTCCTGTCGAGGCCGGTCCTGCCTGTATCGAAGACGACGACGATGAGTGTTTCCTCGGCGCTTTGGACGTCAGCGACATGGCAGCACTCCAACGAGACGACCCTGAACTGCGAGCGCTCATCGATCACTTAGAGGGACAAGCGAGTTCGGTTCCCCGTGCTTTCTTAAGAATCCTGCATACATTTTCCATGCGGGCGAGGGGTGCTGTACAAGGAGAACTTCGTCAACAACAACACAGCATGGCTGTTGGTTGTTCCTGCCAGCCTTCGAGACGAAATATTCCAAGGATGCCATGACGACCCAACGGCTGGACACCTTGGCTACAGCAGGACGCTCGCGGGATTCGAGAAAAGTACTACTGGCCGAGGCTACCGAAGACCGTTCACCTATACATTCGATCATGCCACGAGTGTCAGCGACGCAAGAAACCGCCAACGAAGCCGTCAGGACTTCTGCATCCGATTTCTCCCCCGTCTATGCCGTTCCAGCAGATCGGAATGAATTTACTTGGCCCTTTCCCATCGTCAACGTCGGGAAACCGCTGGATTATCGTCGCCACCGATTATCTCACACGGTACGCCGAGACGAAAGCCCTTCCAGCAGGCACGGCTGTTGAAGTCGCCAAGTTTTTCATTGAGTCCATTGTCCTCCGGCACGGCGCCCCTGAAGTCCTCATCACAGACCGTGGATCTTCGTTCATGGCCCAGCTGACGCGAGAGATCCTTCGTCTCAGTGGCACCGGCCATCGTCGAACCACTGCATACCACCCACAGACCAACGGGCTGACCGAGCGACTCAACAAGACAATCGCCGATATGATCTCTATGTACGTCGACGTAGAACACAAGACGTGGGACGAGGTGTTGCCCTACGTCACGTTCGCCTACAATACGGCGGTTCAGGAGACCACTGGATTCACCCCTTTCCAGCTGGTACATGGTCGGAAGGTCACGACCATGCTGGACGCAATGCTGCCCCATGAGCCATCTGTAAATGAGAGCGACGACGCCCAGGCGGTTGCTCAACGCACCGAAGAAGCCCGCCAGCTCGCCCGACTCATGATTCAAGACCAGCAACGCGTCGACGCGGGCCGCTACAACCTTCGTCGCAAGGACGTTCACTTCCAGCCCGGAGACGGGGTGTGGGTGTGGACGCCCATCCGTCGCCGCGGCCTCAGTGAGAAACTGCTGAAACGGTACTTTGGACCATACAAGGTACTTCGTCGCCTCGGCGAGCTGAACTACGAGGTAATGCCTGACGGAACAAGAACATCATCACGCCGCCCACCACGACCTGAAGTCGTCCACGTCGTGCGCCTGAAGCCTTACTACGCTCGATAGGACTGTGGATCTTATGTGTTTCAAATGACTCTTTAGTTTGCCATTCTCTTTATGCGCTTTGTTTTGTGTTGCATCGAGGCGATGCACTTTTTAAGGGGGGGAGTAATTCCGCTCGCCAAGTAGGCACCGTGGCCGTAGCACAACGGTTCAATAAAGAAAAAAAAAAAAAAGCCGTAGCACAACGGTTATCGCGCTTACCTCCCACGCGAAGGGCCAGGGTTCGATTCCTGGCCGCGGCTACGCATTTTTGTTTACACTGTAATGTGATGTTCTAGTGAATTCGAGAACCGTCTAGCTGATTCGAGGTTAGAATGTTCTCCGCGTCGAACCTTCTACATCGAACGCTCCAGAAGCCAACGCGTGTACAAAAGCGGCTCCGCCTGGCAAGCAGGATTCAGTTTCGCCCCAGCGTTCGTCTCCGCTGCTACGCCGACTTCGACGCCCGCGACGCTCTTTTATTATCTTTTGTACCTTTTTATTTTTGGCACAAGTTCGCCACATTAAACGTTTATTCCTTCCTGTTTATTTCTTGTTTATTGGTCACTACCCGTGACAATACACTTAAGACAAAGAAAAAAAAACAAAAAAACTCCCGCATGTGCAGTGGCTGCGTTCCGAGTTTCAAGCAAACCAGGATTTTGGGAGGGCACAGTAACAGGTTTGGCAGAGAAATTATAGAAACCTTCAGCATTAATTTAGTTAATATTTATATATCGGCGTCTCAATCATTTTAAGTAAGGATAAGACAGAATTCCTTACTCCAGAATTGGTATAATTGAGCATCATCTTCCATCCGACAACGCAATTTTTTTCTGTCACTTTCTTTCGGTCCCCGTTTCTCCAGTATTTACTATTTCACTTTCTTTTTCTTTCTTCTGGGCAGGGGTGGGTTCAAATATACTCCGCTTGGTGATTCATCGTATCTGTGTTGTCGTGATTGGAAGGAAGAAGCGTCCGTCGTCCCCTTGTCTTAAGTGTGTTATTCTTTCTGGTGTCTCTGTCTAAAAACCGACAAGCTCCCAAGTTTATATTCCTTTATTTTGCCATTGGTACATTTTTATGACGCCTTAAATTATTTCGTTCTTGTGTTGCACTTGCTAAAATGCGTTTTTAATATGACACTTAGCATAGAGGTTGCTGCTGAGTTCGGAATTCCTGGTGCATAGCTAACATACAAATTAGGAGCTTCTTTATGATTCCCATGCCACCAGTAACCACGTGCCATGGTTTTGCTGGCTGGACAAGGCGCAGACTCTTGGTAGACAGGAGGAATCCTGACAACCTGCTAAAGAAAAAGAGACACACCCTGTGAGAACAACCACTCGTCAAACATTCCGCGTAGTTTTCCTTAAAGTATATTTATATTAAGAGTTTTGCAAATTACCTAAGGTCGGCACCTGTCCTTTGCTGCAAGGTATTGAAAAGAAACAGACTTTTAAAATTCAACAGAGGCCAGCAAACATAAACCCGGAGAGTTACTACAAAGTTGTGTTTTGACTAAGGCACCTCGAAATGCTTAGAAATGTAATGTAAATGTTCCTGCAAACACCAGTACTCAAAAGTGAGAGAGAACCATATTATAATTCGTTTTACATGAGGAGTGGGCTGTAAAGGGCGCACGCATGTGCTCGTACCTCTAAAAGCCTGTTGCACTAATTTCCGCAGATTGAAATGCCATTTCAGAGCTGTGAGCATGCACGTTTAGCCTTCACAGTCCACTTATCTTGTGATGAAACAGTATCCTCTATTTAGAACATGGCACTTCCTGAGGTTCTAAAAATTGATTTGTTGGCTTTATAGGACGTTGGCTTTATCAGTTCATAAAAACAAGCCTTGTTCTCTTTTTGACTCTAAATGGGCTGTCAGGATGCAACTCCTGCAGTGCAAAATCTATCTTCGTCGGACACATAGATTATGTAAAATACGAAATTACCCGAAACTTAGTTCATTATTATTGTTATTGTATTCATATTTGAAGGTTTTTTTATGTTGCGTATGGGCCGCTTCCCAAAAACTAAAGATGAGAGGTACTACAACAAAAGTGAAGGTATTTCAAAAGTGCACTTTTGTCAACTGGATCCCTCATCATTCCACCCGTTTTATTAGACTAGTAACTTTTCAGAAGAACTTGAAGTCTACGCGTTAAAGAAGGAACTTGCGAAGGTGAAGATGCAGTCATTGGATGCTGCGGGGGAGTTTGTGTTCCTATTGATGTAACAGTAAATGAAGTAAATGACTGCGACTAGTAGTTAAAATAAAACGCTCATATAAAGTTAACTTGCCTGCATTTGTACCCAGCTGCTTTCTGTAACGTTTTATCCTGGCCTGTAATCAAGCCCTTGGGTATGGCTTTAGGACAAACATTTATTATATTTTTCTTACCCATAAAACTTGCAGAGTATGTAGCTGCACCAAAGCACATGGAAGGACTGTAGGAAAGTTGGCCAAGATGCCAGGAGCAATGGCTGTAGTGCGCATGTGTATGAATGCAAGCTTGAGGAAGGAATTATGTTGCCTTTCTTTTGTTAAGGCACCTCCAGGCGCAGTGGAGAGTGGGGGTTTCGGGGACGCATCGTCGGAACCTGAATCTGAGTCGTTGGTCAGTGGAAGTTGTACCCTGGATTTCTTTCGTTTCTCACACAAAAGCACTTTTTCAGTGCGCAAGTCTGACGTGTACTGTGCTTGACGCAGCCTCTGTCTAGCTTTTTTTAATGTCATTAGAAGAATAGGGGAGGGAATAAAGCAATTTTGGGCACTTTAGCATACAATAAAAACTGCTTTGAACCCTGGTACTACGAACCATACCTAGATTGTGGACCTGGCCGTAATCCAATAATCAGTCGGTGAAACTCTTTAAACAGTCATGGTTTGCAGCTTCTTTGGATTGCGTTCATTTGGCAAGAAGAAATAGCCACCATCTAACCAGGAACTATGGACCACTGCAACACTTCTTCGACTGTGATCCGTGCGATAGCAAACAGTTTTCATCTACACAGAGTGATTACATAGTTTCGAGGAACTCATATGGTGGCCTCCACTAGTGAAGGGGTTTAAAATTTAATGCAAATGAACAAGAGGCAAAACATCAAAGCTGGTTCCAACAGGAATCCGGACATATTTCTCTGAAATAGCTGAGAACGGCCATGAGCAAAGTGCCGAAGGGTTAGACACGAAGTGAATTCCCAGCATGGAAGATGGGCACGGATGTACATACAAGCCAGTGACGGTTTTAAACTTCCTCCTGATAAGAACAGATTCATTTGAAGCCACCCTGATAGCAAAGTTCTCCGCCTGCCCTACTGGGAAAACCATTTGACACCTGTATGAAAGTATACGGGTTCATACCGGTAACAGTTTAGCCACACCGGTCACCCGTTTGTCAAACGGGCCACTCATTTGAGCCATACCGGTCACCCTTTTGGGTAGACGCGTTACCTGTTTGGGCAAACCGGTCACTGCTTTGGGGAAACGGGTGACCATGCTACGCCAAAAAACCATTAGGACCCCGCAAGAAAGTAAACGGGTTCATACCGGCAACACTTTAGCCATAACAGTCACCCGTTTGGGCGAACGGGTCGCTAGTTCGGTCAAACTGTCACTCGTTTGAGCAAGTGGGGCGCACGTTAGGCCAAGCGGGTCGCCCGTTTGTTGAAACGGGTGACCTTTTTGCACAAGTGGGTAACCGGTGACCGTCAAACTGCACCGGGTTAACCAAACGGCTCTCCCGTTACGCGGGGAGCCCGTTTGATAATGAAGTACAAAGCGGCGGCACGGGCACGTGTGCTTGACCCGCATGCAGTCTCGAGAGAGCTGTTTAGAATGTCAGTGTACATGTCATCAGTATAGGCTGAGCAACGACGTAGCAATCGCGACTCGAGAGCGGACTGCGCCTCGATCTGGCCGACCGCGCTCGCTCTGCTGAAATGTAAGGAAGGGACACAACATCACCGTCTCAAACAGTGTTGTTCTGTTCGGTTCGAAATTTCCATCCAGGGATTTTTATGTGGCGCTCCGGCAAGAGCATTTCTCTTGAGCATAAAATCTCACACTGGGTACTTCGGTTGCGGTAAATGCATGCAGAAGGGCAGCAACATTGAGAACAAAGTATTCTTCCTCGAAACAGATGGTTCGTTGCGTACGGATCAAGACTTTGTTGACAAATCACAACAGGATCTCCACCTTAGTGACACGCCTCTGTCGTTGCTGCCAATGGGCTTGGTTTCTCAGTTTCCATATGAATACATGCACCTTGGGAGCTTCGGGGTTGTGAGGAAGTTGCTGCTGCTATGGATGCGGGGGAGCGCACCGAAATGTCGTGTGTCATCTAGGGTCACTCTCGAGATCTTGCAATCTTTGACGAGACTTGCTGCTAATATCTATTGCGAGTTTTCTAGAAAGCCACGGTCGCTAAGCGACATTGACAGGTGGAAGGCTACGGAGCTCGGACAGCTTCTCCTCTATACAGGGACTGCTGTTTTAAGATCCCTCGAACGAAAGAAACATGAGCACTTTCTGGTTTTCCATGTTGCTATTTTTTTTTGTTAGCAACCTCAGAGCTTTGTTATGAACACAATGGCTATGCTCAAAAGTGTTTGCTTTTTCTGTGGAACAGTTTCCACTTCTTTATGAAAAAGAAACCGTTTCATACAATGTGCACGGTGTTGTACATCTCGCGACTGATCTTTTGACATTTGGCCCACTGGACGAGTTTGCTGCAATTGACTCTGAAAGCTTCCCGTGCAAGCTCAAAAGGCTTGTCAGGAGTGGGAGGGAACCACTTGAGCAATTGCCCAATCGCGCCATGGAGCCAAAAGAGACATTTCTTCAGCCTAAAAAATACCAGTATTATTTGCACAATGGAACACGGTGTTGGGACACTTGTTGATGACTGCTTGAGTTCGCAGTTTCGAATGGCTTGCTTTGAGAACTTTGCCCTGAAGATACGCCCAGGAGACAACTGCTGCATTTTACAAGACAGCAGAATAGTGATAATTGAAATATTTTCTCGAATGTTGCAGGGCAAGACGTTTTAACTGCTCGGCAGTTTCTGGAAATGCACGATCTGTGCACTGTACCGTGCCGATCATCCAAACTTGGGATACACGTGGTGTCGCAGCCCTCGGAGCTTTAAATGTGGTCACTTACATACGTGTAGAACAAATGTCTGTGCCTGCCAATATACAGTGGCCGTATGGAGAAGTTTGCTGTTTTCTCTCTTCGTCATTCCTCTTTTAATTAGTATAATTCTTGATTGTGCCTTTCTAAACTAGTCGATATAACCTATGTAGGCCTCATGCGTAAACGATGCATAAAGGCAAAGCTTCTCAACCAGAAATTGCTGTGTCTCAAAGTGGAGTTTCCTTCGATTGCGATTCCAGAGTTTAATTCTTTTTTGTTTTCTGCAATGGACAGGAGTTTCCACCTAGTGAGATATGCGAAAGAAAACACTGTAGAAGTTTACCATCCAATTGAAAGGTTGGAAGCGAATGTCTGTGGCCAGATAGGATTCAAAAGCCAGCACTTATGAAGGCTATCAAGCAAAGAAGAAACCCTGATGAGAAGTACAGTGAATTCGCCATCGTCGTATTGTTTTCTACAGGTATGCATGGGCGCACTCAAGCAAGTATGACCGGAATCGGTTTTGTATAAAGTTACTATCTCCAATTTCAGACAGCTACGAAAATACACGAAAAGTTAAAGAATGCAGAGGGCACTGATGCCTTGGAAACAACAAAAAATTAACGAGGTGTGGGCTGCAGAAAACGGGCGTTGAGGGTCCATGTCCTCTGATAATGATGATGATGAGGATGCCGAACGTTCCAGCATTCCTGTGCCACCCTCATACCACCACAAGTAAGCTGTTGGAGACATCTCTTGGAATGTCGAGAAAGGTTTTTAGTCGTCTCATATATCTGTGCTTGTAGACTTTCACAGGCATGATCATAAGGAGCATTATTCTTGTCCTAGAGTGGTGCCAGACATTCCCACTGGGCTTCTGGAACAGCAGGTAACAGTTTCTGTTAGGAAATAGTAGCTTTCTTGTCAATGCAGTATTTACTTCTAATTCCAGGCACGTCAGAGGGCAGACCTCCTGCCTTGTCAATTGTCTCAGATGTACCAGATGATCACTTTATTAAAAAAGTGTTACTCCTTAATAGAACAAAATTGGAATATTTCGTTTAAAATATTCAAGGCATATCGCAGGTCTCTTCTGTGTGTCATTCTGTGAGCTATGGGTTGCACCTCTCCCTTGAGCTATTCCTTTCTACAGGAAGCTTAGCCCATCTGTATTTTTTCAATGATCTATGGCGCTGGAGTGCAAGCTTGTAGCTTGCACTCATGGGTAGCTGATGCTATTGCTATGTGCCACTCAACTTCTCTCAATACTCAGGATAGGCTTTGTGGGTAAACGAGTCAGAAAGGTCTGCAGCAAGAATGATTGACATGGTGGCAGCTGTCACCAGCAAAGAATCGTCAGGAAAATCAATTTGTCTTTGTACTTAATTCATTGTTATTACATTACGTTGCAGCAACAGAAAGTAACTTTGTTTATTCACCTCGAGCTCCAAGAAAAGAAAGCGGTGTAGCGCACATCAGCGCTGGTATGCTGAGATCTTTTACTCTTTAGGATTAATAATGTCCTTTTGCTAGCTGCTCCTGGTTTATGTGGTCGAGTGCAGTCAGCTGATTGCATTTGATATTGTGTCTACTGCAGGCGAACAGCTGAATGATATCAACCATTCAAAATGTGAAGTTGTCCAGTAAAGGCCTCGGGCCAGTTCACCATTGTATTGTTTTTATTGTGCTACAACGTATAAAACTGGAGCGAGAGTCTTAAAACACCTACAACTACTTCTCCAACAATCTTCGGTAGATACTTCGATCTCTTTTTACTCAGCGTCTCTTCTGAGTGACTGAAACTTGCATACAAAACTTTCGAAAATTTGGTAGTAAGCCCTTTATGAACAATATGGCCATATGGTTACATGCCAAAAGCTAAAGCATTCTTCAAGCATATGAATCATATTTTTCTGCTTTTTCTCTGAAGGTCAAAGACTGATCCTGAAGGAACTCTCCCATGTTAAGGAACAACGCAAAGTTATGCCCAGCCTACGTTCCAAGACACAGCTTCTAAGAAAAACTGAAGAGGCCGTGGACTTAGGAGACATTCATTTTCCGTTGGCTGACTTACTTGCTCTTGAGAATTTTGAGAAACGACTTCTGACTGAGGCCCAGTTAAAAACCAAGATCGTAAACCACTTCTATTCATCAGTTTGGCTTCTGATATAGTTTTTGTTTTACACATTTTTCTCCAGGTTCACTTCCTCGGGAGTATCTCATCAGGAAACCCAAAGGTTGCAACGGTATCACTTTTGAAGCGAATGACCAGTGATGAGTTGGGGAAAGAACTGAGTTGGTGTGGTACGCTTGAGAAGAAGGGATTCATGAACGTTCAGTTAGGCACAGTGTTTTATGGTAAGCGTGTAAGGAAGGAAGTAAAACAACAATACAAAATACTACTTCTCCAGAAGCTGTTCGTACAAACTGCAAGACCAAGGTCTTTGACGCGGACGTCAAGGCTGGGGCGATGGTGTGCCTACAAAATCCACACGCAAGGGTGACCCCCCCCCCCCCCCCCTTTGGCTGCCGCCATGTTGTGCAATTTTGACCACTAGAAACGTGTACCCAATCCTGAGGCTTTTACGCAAAACTGAGCCTAGATTTGTATTGCAATTGCTGTTAAAACATGATAAACTATTTTTCATTACCGTTAGTCCCAAAGACCAGTGTCTAGTTCTGATAAAAAACAACAAAAAAATAACAACAACAAAACAAATACAACACCGCATCTGACGGAATCTAGCGGAGGCATTGCGGAACTGACCGGGTTTCTGTCGTAAAAGCACGTTTTGGACCTGAAACAAACGAAACATAACTTATCTCGTCGTTACTGTTATTAAAGATCAATAAGCAATTATTTATGTTTTACGTCTAGAGTTTTACTTCGTTAAACTCTAGACGTAAAACTATAAGGTCACCTGTCTAGTGGTCAAAAATGTGCAACATGGCGCGGCCAATTGGGGGTCACTCTCAACTGCCAGTTTATCGCTCTAAAGCCCTCTACCTCGCTGAAAAGCTGGTTCATTTATTTGCAATCAGCTGCGACTCGTGCGACCAGATGCGTCATGAATTGCTATGGCAATCAACGCCAAATGTATTTAGTGGTTTTCTTTTTGCCCTCGACTAACGCTGCAGTTTTGTGTTTATGAAGGCACTCTAAGTCGATGACCAAGAGAACACCGTAGAAGCATTTGGCTTCGGCTGCCGTTGTAACCCGTGTCGCATGGAGTCACAGTTGCACGAAGTTGCAACTGGTCACTACTAACCTGCCTTTAACCCTCTTGCTGCCACGTACAACCATGGCTTAACCTTAAGATGCAAGTGCTACTTCAAATTTTAGTGCGAGTAGCCAAAGCTGTGCAGATTAGAATGCAATTGGAGCTTTCATAGTTTGCTGTACGTTGAAGCATAGTCTCTGTGAAAGTAAAAGAAAGATTTTAGAAACTGTTTTATTACTGAACCTGACTGGCCCTGCAGAATCGTGTGGGTTAGACAAACTAAACTTCTAGTTGCTCGAACAGTGTTTGTGAAGCTGAAGAAGTCATGTTCCTAACTAAATTAATATTTAAAGTTTGCTTTTTTTTAATTTAGAGAGCGTGCTGTCTACGCTTAATTGCTATTTTCTTTACATTCGTGTTGGAATGCCCTGAGCAGCAATGAATAAATTGGGTCAAATGTTAAGCACGCGTGGCATGTACATGCCGCATTGCATATTAACATTGACTATTTTGTGTTTTTGTAGGTATGTTCATGCAAGAATGCATTTAGCTGTGGCAACCATTTTCTAGTCAAGAGTGCTATAGTCTTCACATTACAAAAATAAATAACCTTGTTCGACATTGAACTTTAAGCACAAGTTGCACCAGTGAGTTTTTCTGCTGTTTGTCGTTAAAGACGTCTGGTATAAGTTTTTCAAGACGTCTTGCAGAGGTTTCCAAGAGTGGTCTTAACCTAGGATACAAAGTGTCTAGTATACATCTCTATATAGGTCTACAATATGTCACTGAAGACGTCGGGTTTACGTCTATCGAGCCGTCTTGTAGAGGTTTTTAAGTGTAACCTTAGGCTAGGATACAGAACATCTTAAATACGTTCTCATCTTGTACACATTTTCAGTACGACGTTCTCGCGACGTCGCATATGTCTTGAATTGACGTTTATAAAACATATAGTGTACACCTTTGTGTTACTTGTGTGTGTATATGTATAGGTTGGTGAAATCTCTGCTGCTCTTTCGAACAAAGTCGATGTGGTCCATGGCTCTTTGGAACCGCCGCTCTTCGTGGTCATTCCCATGTTGCGAGCCATCGGGCCGAATGTAGTGAGCAGCATGGTTGTCTCTGCGAGGCTTCGGTTTGGGAACGTCAGAAGGTGATGCGTTGCATAATCGATATGTCACATTATGGGTCTTCTCGCTTCTGTGGTCTTGAGTCGGTCCAGTTGCGCGTCCTCAAGTGCGTCTGCCCGCTCCTTGAGAGTCTTGAGCTTAGAGTGTATGTGCAGGTCTTCGATTTTCGCTAACCGTGGAAGTCCGCTAACTGCTCTCATAGCTTCCCTGTCGAGCCTTTCAAGTTTTAGCACTTCTGTTGTGTGAATCTATTGCAATTGTATGCGTAGAGTACGTTCGAAATCAGAAGCGCCTGGGGTAGGGTACTTGTTACCCTTTTCTGGCTCCCCACTTCGTGGCCACTCCTCTGATGAAGTGCAGCATGCCCTTCCAGTTTCAGAGCGCAGCTCTTCGACGCCCGTTTCCGGGTTGAGCGGCGCCGCCGTCGCAGTCGCCGTCGCCGTCGGCGTAACCGCGCGTTGCATTATGGGACATTTCTGAATGACGTCACACGTGACGTCACGAGCGTAAAATTTCCCCTCTAAATTTTGCGGGAAAATGTTTCCGCTAAATGTAGCGGGAACATTTTTTCTCTAAATTCAGCGGGGAAATTTAGCGGGAAAATTTTATCCTTGTGACGTCACACGTGACGCCTCTCAACACGGGAAAACATTTCCGCTAAATTTAGCGAGAAATTTTTTCCGCTAAATTTAGCGTGAAAATTTCCTGCCACATTTAGCGGCAAAATTTTACCCTCGTGACGTCACGTGAATGAATATGCCCAGGCAGCACACAGCATTGGGCCAACATTGGATTTGAGGTGGCAAAGAATGGCCCAACAATGGCCCAACTGAGCCATATGTTTCCCAATATTGGATACACATTGGACAATAACGGACTATCAAAGCCAATGGTTTTCCAATATTGGTGATACGTTGGCATAGGCTGGTCAACATTGGACTGTCAAAGCCAATAGCTTTCCAATATTGGATATATGCCGGCATAAGTTGTCCAATATTGGACTGTCGGAGCCACTAGCTTTCTGATATTGGCTATACGCCGGCATAAGCTGTCCAATATTGGACTGTCTAAGCCAATAGCTTTCCTAGATTGGACATACGCCGGCATAACCTGTACAATATTGGACTGTCAGAGCCAATGGTTTTCCAATATTGAATATACGCTGGCTTAAGCTGGGTAATATTAATCTGTCAAAGCCAAGAGTTTCCCAATATTGGTGATGTCTTGGTATAGGGTGGTCAATATTGTACTGCCATAGCCAATGGCTTATCGATATTTGTGTCGCCTAGGCTGTAGACCCGCGACCCTCTTTTTTGCATTGCAGAGGTAGGAAATTGGAAAAGAGTCATTCTTGAGCTCGCTCGGGCGAGAATTTCATTTAGCCAACTTCATGGGGCGTACGTCGCCGGCGCTTTATAACCGCGATCACAAATACGTCCTTAGCTGCCTATAGGACTATTGCAGTTTTTTGCCGGCTGCTCCCCTTCGCATTGCCTTACCTCGGCGGTGACAACTTAATTCCGTTTTTTAGATTTAAGTATTTTTGTCTTTTCCAATGTATTGTGTATGTATACGTAGCGTTAATTAACGTCTTCTCTTTGTCCGTGCCCCTGCCATGTTTGTATTTCTTTGTGCGTGCTCTATTTTTATATTTAATGTTTCTGTGTATATTTAGTCACTGTCGACGCAGGTGTCAACAAACATAAAGCCACCGCTTACGTCGCAACCGAAGTGACTTCTACTTTTAGTTTTACGAGAGTCTATCGCGCTATAAAGCCGTATATTAAACTCGAGTGAAGTCTCAAGAGGGTTGCTTCGACTGCCAGTGCACATGTCATCAGTATAGGCAGAGCAACGACGCAGCAATCGCGACGCGAGAGCATACTGCGCCTCGATCTGGCCGGCCGCGCTCGCTCTGCGGAAATGTGAGCGTGGGACTCTCGATCCCCGTTAGCTTACTGAAGTTGCAAGACGCTACTTTGTTGTCGCGAATCATTTGCCCTTTGAACGGTCGCGAAGCCGTTGCGCCCGGCGTACTTTACGCAGCATCATTCAGAAACCGTTCGCGCAGCATCGCAACCTTCTTACTGCGAGCGTCGGCGATTCATCGTGTGTTGAAAGTCGGACGATGTGCTGTTCGGGGTGTCTTTTATGTGTAACTCTTTCGTAAAAAAATTTAAGTGTTTAAAAACGCGAACCTAACAGTGTACAAACAGTTTTAAATTTATTGATAAAAATATATTTATATATTTATAGATATATTTGTGTACATCGTGCGCAAAAAATAGTCGCGCTTAGTTCTTCATTCTAAATTATAATGTAAGTTATACGACGCAAAACATACTGTCGTCACACTTGCCCCGTTTAGAACCACTTTTGGACTGGACAGTTTCTTTAGAAGTTCGAAAGCTGACCTTCAAAGAGCTGTCCTGTTCACTCGGTATTGACAGCAGGGTAGGCGCTATGCGGGTTTAAGGCCAATCGTGTCTCCGGTTAGGGTCACGTGACTACTGTCTCAAAGCTGGTGACAAGGCAGAGCACGGAACCTGCCTAAAGCACAAGGTCACGCATAACATCTACTGCACTATCAACCCTGGGTAGAAGTGACAAATTCTCTCGCTCCGTTCATTGTTGAGATGCCCCTGAAGATAAGCCTTTGTAAGCGCACCCCACCCCCGTTCTGGCCTGCTTGCTTTGTACTCCTTTTCTCTTTTTTCTCTCTCTCCCTAAGCTGAAGGCGCGGTTGCGGTGCGTACTCGCCGGGACTTGACGGCAGAAGCGTGATCACGTGGTTTGACGGATGACGCATTAGCCGTTAACAAACTCGGAATGCCTGCGTCGCAAAGACCGGACCTAGTTTCGCGCGTGATGCGGCCTGCGGGGTGCAGGCCCGCTGTGGATTTCGCTTCTGTGGTAAATGGTATCTGGTTCGAAAAGTCCTACCCGTGTCGATTTCTTCAAAGAAGCCCAAGACATTCTTGTGAACAGTTTAGTGTCCGGTTCGGCAAATGGCCGCGTGTGCTACATCGTGTTGAATCTTCACGGATCACTTCCTTCTAGTTTTTGTGTTTGAGTGGTTGTTCTGCAGTGCCCGTGTTGACATATAAGTCGGATTACATCTTTCAAGTCCGGTATTTTCAACGTAAGTGTGCTGCAACCTACTTGGTGATCATTGTCCGTTCTTGTATGGGTGATCTTCTGGATAACCTCTAGAATTGGGCAGTGCCTATCTCCTGGCAGCTGGGAGAATAATTTTCCCGCAATCTTACCGACAGTCGCCTGCCATTATCTGTCTGAAATAATGTCACAACTGCAGATAGAATACTGACTTTTTTTTATTCTACCTGCGTTTCGCAAAAACACGTTTCGTTGCCACCTTTCTGGTCAACATTTACGTTTCATCGACATTCGTTCCGCGAATTGCGCGCTGTAGGGGCATTTCGTTGCGCGTGTATTCCTGAGGCGCGTGCTCACCGAACCAGCCCACCCTTTCACGCCGCTTCATGCTAAGTCTGAAGCGGTTCATTGCAACAAAAAAAAAAGAACATATTTTGAGTTTTTTTATGAAACATCGCCTGTTGATGAAACGATCTGTCTATGAAATGTAGTTCGATGAAGTGATTGCACCGCCAATGAGGGGCGACTTGTGGTAGAATTTGGGCGAAAAAATTCTGTCAGCTGCCGGGAAACTGGACACTACCCAAGAATTACCCCGGTTGTTGCTTGCTTTGCAGTCTTCTTAATTGTATCACAGCTATTACGAATTGCTGAGATTGTGCTTGTCTACAGAATAAGCTGTGTGTAATAAACTTTTAGGAGATTTCAAAACAATCCCTTGTGTCTGTTTACCTTCCCTTTTGCAAACAACTTGGCGAGGGCACTTGCAAAGAGCTGGGCGAGTGCAACGATGGCCAAAAATCAGCATGACGGCCAACATTGGTTGGCCGTCATGTGTTGTCCAATATTACGCTGGACAAGACTGGCCGTCATCAGCATGACGGCCAGTGTTGTCCAATATTACGCCGGTCTTCGCCAATGTGGGAGCACCTTGGCTGGAACCATGGTTTAGCGATGGCCCAACATTGGCACCAATGATGGGGCCGACATCGGCTGGAACGATGGCTGAACAGTGGCCCAACATTGGCACCAATCACTGGGCCAACATTGAAAAGGGTAGCGCTTCCAATATTGTCCAATAATGAGTCCAGTCTTTGCCAATGTTAGGCCAATGTCGGACCAACATTGGTGTGCTGCCTGGGTGAGGTCACGTAAAATTTAGCGGAAAAACTTTTCCGCAAAGTCTACCGGACAAATTTCTTCTTTATGTTCAGCGGGGAAATTGGCTTCACTTGACCTCAACACCAATTCAGTTTCCCCGCTAAATTTAGCGGGGAAATGTTTGCTAAATTTCCTGCTAAATTTAGTGGGAAGATGTCGGTAAATTTCCTGCTAAATTTAGCAGGAATATTTTCCCGCTAAATGGGAGGGGAGCAGGAGAGGAGGAAGGGAGGGTACGCAAGGGGAGGAGGGGCATACCCTACCGTCCGTACCTTCTCCTCCTCCTCCTCAAGAGCTCCGCTTTAATGCGGTATTACAGAGAATTGTAAATGTCTGATTGTTTTTATAACCCTCTTCATCCAGGTGTGGGGCCTTCCGTCTTGATCGAGCAATAGTCCGAGAATTCTCAAACTTCCAACTCTCTGTATCTCCTCTCGTTTCATGGTCAGGTGTATGTCCCGTGTTTCTGTCTGAGATTGAATGCGTCGCCTTATCTGGTGTCGCAGACATGCCCTTAATCCAGAAACTCTATGATGGTGTCCCGTACCTTCTGTAGGAGCTCTTCTTGTCTTCCGACCGCTGCGCCTTTGGTTCAGATTCTGATATCATCTGCATAGATAGTGAAGCAGAGGTCTTGGATCCGGGCCAGACGAGGCGTGAGGTCGGCCCTGATTAGGTCGAACAGCGTAGGCGAAAGGACTGCACCTTGTGGGAATCCGACCCCGTTAGTTGTTTCTGGACCTGCGGTGTTTCCCGCTTTGACTGCAAATTTCCGTCTCTCCAAGAAGGATTTGATGAGTTGACGGGTGTTCCTTGGACACCATGAGTGACTGTACTGTCGATGATTGACTTGTGTGGTACGGAGTCAAATTCCTTTGACGTCGACTGCTACAACGATGCGTGGATCAACTTAGGAGGGTGTTTCCAGTACATCTGTGTAGATCATCAAACGACTATCCTGAGTCCCGAGGTGCCTTCGTAAGCCTGTTTGCGTCTAGTGGAATGTGTCATTGTTTTCTAGAATGTGCTGAATTCTGTACAGCGCCATTTTCTCTGTGGGCTTACATGAATTCAAGGTGAGTGAAACTAGCTAGCTAGCTAGCAGCCGTTTTTACGGGTTTGCCGGGTTTAGGCATTGGGATGACCCAAGACGTCTTCCAGTCTTCTGGAACTTGACCCGCGGTCCAGATTTGGTTGACAGAACTTAGGAGCTCCTCTGAAGGTTCGTCTGGCAGGTTCCCAAGAAAAGCATAGATAGTACCGTCTGGGCCTGGTGTGCTCTTGGCTTTGCACCACCTTAGGGCCGAGATCAGCTCCCCCATAGTGAAGGGGGCGCTGGCAGGATCCCCTGCTGCATAGTCCTGACGCTTGTAAGTCTGTTGCAAGGCGGATGTTGCGGGTTGCGGGAAGAAAAGTTGGTCGGCTTCTGCTGCCACTTGGATTCCTGAGACCCGCAGTGCCAGTGCGATTTTTTTTTTTTTTTTGTGCTGCAATCCAGTTCTTTTTTCGGCCTTGAATAGCTTGGAACGTCCTCCACACCTTGTCAAGACCCGTCTTACCGTTAAATGAGTCACAGTGTTCTTGCCATTGCGGCATAGCGAGTTGGTTGGCGTACCTCTTCGCTCTCGCCGTCGCCAGATTGAATTTTGCCCTTAATGCCGGTGGCTTGCGCTCTTTTCTTATATCTTTCCAGGGCTTCAAGTCGGGCGGCCCATAGATTGAGAAGATGTGAATGGGGTGTCGGGTCGCCTTCCTCGACGATTATGTGTTGGGTAGCTTCCTTTAGGTCTGCCTGTAGTCTTTCTATGAACCCGCTCTCGGTCACCCCCTGAATTAAAGCTTCCCTGAATTTGTCTAATTTCACTTGTTTGTGTACCCGCTTCCTTATACCGGTTGAGGAATGAGACAGTCTTATGGTGACTGGTAGATAGTCACTGCCCTACAGTCCCTCAAAAGTTGCCACTCGAGTTCGATGTTCCGAGTTGCCCATGTGAGGTTGGCGGTGGTGTCTTCCTGCTTCGCGTGTGTACCTATTCGCGTCGGCATATCTACGTCGTTCGCGAGTCTAAAACAGTTCAGAGTGATTGCCTCAGCTATTTCCTCGCCTTTGGGTGAGCCACGGGAGTCCCCCCACACGGTGTGTGTCGCGTTAAAGTCACCACGCACGATGACTGGTACCTTACCCGCCGCGAGGTTCAGTTGTGGGATCCAAGCGGCCGCTTTGCTGCGCGCGTTATATCCCGGGAGCTCATAAACCGAAACCACCACCAACAAACGCGCACCGATTTTCACCAGCATTGCCACAATTTCGTGATATTTGTTGCACCATTGTGACATGTCAATCTGGTCTTGCGGTATGTTATCATTCACGAACACTGCTGCTTGTCCTTTAGCTACCGGCACGTAGGGTGTGTCAGACCCTCTGCGCGGTCTTCCCCGCTTCTTATAGTGTATGGTCGGAGTCACATATACATTGTACACTGCTATTTTTCTTTTACACACCCCACCTCCTCGAGCAGGAGGGCTGCTGGTTTCTCTATAGTTAAAACACGTTTGTTCAGCTCACTCACTTTTCCCGAGAGTCCGTGACAGTTCCATTGAACAACACATGGCAGCTTCAGGGCTTGGCCTCGATATGAAGCCTTGATATTAATTGAGGCCATCTTGGCTGTCGTGGCTCATCGTGCTGGCGCCAGATGAGTTTGGTTTGCATCTATTGTGGTTGGAATAATGAGCGAACAGTCTCGTGCAGAACGGGTGTTATCATCGCTTGAAGCTCCTTTTGCACGACCTGTCTTACCGGGCTCATGATGGTGTTCTGGAGGGAGGCCTTGAGGCTGGCGATCATTCCCTCCAAAGAGGCCTTGAATTCCGCCCGGGTTACCAATGTTTGGTCTCCATCCGAGCTTGCCTGGGACATGCTTCTCGCCGAGTAAGTGGCTTGGTGTTGTAGATGCCCTGAATGTCGTTGGGTTGTTGTTTTCATCTGTCCTCGAGTCGGTGTTCGTGACCTGGAGAGCTGCTTTCATGGCTTGAACCATCTGTGGAATCTCTTCGTCCTCTCTCTCTCTCTCTTCTATCGTACTTCTTGCGGGTTCTATCGCCGTCTTTGGAAGCGCTGGGGAGTGTTCTTCAGTCTTTGGCGGCGGGGTTGGTGTGGCACTCTCTTTTCCCTTGGGTCGCTGCGCAGGACGGTCGCGTTGCGTGCTTTCATCCCTCGGCCCGGTGTCTGATGATTGTCTTGATCAAGGTGCCTCACGTCTGCCGCGTATGAGTTTCCCCTTGTTTTTTCTTTCAGTCGGAGCCGCTCGTTGGCCGCCCTCCATTTGGGACAAGAGGAATCCGTGGCCAGGTGGGCCCCCTTGCAGTTCTACACTGCGGGGAGGTGTCCATCAGCCATCTTCTTCGCGCATGTGTTTTCTTCTGCCGTCCGGGCACCTCTGCTCTTTTGCGTTAGGGCAGTTGTCAGCTTTATGTCCGATCGCATGGCAATGCGTGCACACCACGGCGTGGGGCCTGTATGGGCATACTTCCCTCGTGCAATCGTAGTATGTGACATACCTTGGGGTTCTCTTACCCTCGAAGGTGATTAAGGCTGTCTTACTGCTCTAGCCCATCGGTCTTACCTCCTGGATCTACTGTATAGTGCTGACCGGGTTCGGTAGCAAGTTTTTTGGGTCATCGGTCGGGTCGATTTTTTAGATTACCCCCCTGACCTGTTCTTCATTCAGGGCGAGGTACGTAAAAACTGGAATCTCTTTGTCTAGTGTTCGTATTGTCTTCAGCTTCAGGAAGTGTTCCGCAAGGTGTGGAAGCCAAGTGTCTACCGCAATGGTATAAGCTACCTCTTAGATCTTAATTCGATAGCACCTTTCGTATTCGGAATGGTTGTCAGTAGCCCTTGCTAGGACAGTCTTCTAATCTTTTGGCGACAACTCTGTCACTCGCACTCGCTCACGCGGTCGTAAGATGACTGTCGTGTTTGTCACTATCACTTCCCGGTTGTTTCTTCATGAATGTCGGCGCTATAGCCTCCTTCCGGGCGCCTCTAGAGACGACGGTTGACCAGGCAGCTTGGTCCATCTTGTCATCACCTGGTGGGTCACGTGAGTTCCACGAAGCTTGGTGACAATTCACATCGGCACACCTCGGAGGGTTTGAATTTTTGAGCGTTGGTTCTCCCGTTGCATCAAGGTGAATGTGATGATCGTCGGCTCTCACCGCCTCGCCGAAAGTCGGGATCTACTACTACTACTAAGCGTTGTTATGTTGGAAGAGAATAAAAGGGGAGGAGGAGAGGGCCAATTGTGGATGCGCAACGGGCGCGTTTGTTACTGGCTCTCAGGGGGAGGAGGGGTGTGGGAGTTGGGGGGGGGGGGGTAGGGGGAGAGAGAGATAGAGATATCGCCTTCACTAGGCATAGCTGCTGTTGCTCGGCGTCATTGGTTGTCGGGTCGACTGGAGCCCTTTGGTGTTATGGTCGCCCTCCTTAGATTTCTGGTACAAGGTGGGTGCAGTCTTGGTCAGCGGGAAGCCTTTTCCCAACGTGAAGAGTGGAGTCACCCCTGTCGCTGCGTTGGTCGCGTCAGCTGCCATTGGTGCGGTCGCGCTTGTCAAAGCCTTCTTTCCAGTTCTCTGCGTTGCTGCTCTGGTCCCAAACCACAGAAGATGCTTTTCTCCGGTGCCGGGAGGGTTCCCATGCTCCATTGTCGCCTTTTGGGGGGCCACAAGATTCCGAAACAGGCAAAATTGGGCAAAATCTCTGAAGTTCAAAGATTCACTGCTCCTCCCTAAACTTCGTTGTCTGCTCCAAGTTATCTAAATAAAAAATAAAAAAAATGAGAGCCGTTTACAATTCCCTGTAACGCCGGTTAGAGCGCAGCTCTTGAGGAGGAAGATGGAAGCGTACTCAGGGATAGGTGACTCCTTGAGGTCACGTGACCTCAGTGGGTCACGTGACCTTTGGGGGTCACGTGACCTCAGGGGTCACGTGACCTGAAGGGGTCACATGACCTTAGGGGGTCACGTGACCTCAATGGGGTCATGTGACTTCAGGGGGTCACGTGATTTCAAGGGGGTCACGTGACCTGAAGGGGTCACATGACCTCAGGGGTCACGTGACCTCAAGGGATCACGTGACTTCTGGAGGTCACGTGACCCCTGAAGTCGTTTCTGGGGGTCACGTGACCTCAAGGGGGTCACGTGACCTAGGGGTGTCACGTGACCTGGGTGGGTCACGTGACCTCGGGGGGTCACGTGACCTCGCGGTCACGCCGACGGCGACGGCGACACCGCTCAAGCCGGAAACGGGCCCCTAAGAGCTGCGCTCTAAAAATTGAAAGCCGTTTACAACTGACGGCGACACCGACGCCGCTCAAGCCGGAAAAGGGCGCCTAAGAGCTGCGCTCTAAAAAAATCTATATTTCTCTAAGGGCCCGTACCCACTAGGCCTAACTTTTGCAAAACACCTAAACATTATTTTGATCCTCTGTGGGGCTTACTTTGGTGCAAATGCTGGTCAATAGGAATCAAAAGAAAATTATTTATTTACTTAAATAAAGACCACAGAGGCCCAACATAATGTTTCTTAATTTTGCAAAAAGGAGCGGTAATTGGCGTCGCCCAAGTTTTGTCTTTTGATCTACAGGTTTTAACACTGATTTGAAGACAAGTTGTGGTCAATTCAATCCAAGTGCCATTCAGTTTGATGCAAGCGCTATTCCATTTAATCCCAGCGCTACCAAATTTAATCCCGGGGTCAGTCAATTCAACCCACAATATATGCATGCACGCTTTTGCCTTCAGTGGTCGTGTTTCGGTTACATTATCGATCAATTAGAGTAATTCTTTATACAATTAGATTTTCTAGGAGACTGTTGCTATTTCGATCTCTATTTCATACATCTAGAGTCACTAGTCGCACGATTCACATGCGTCTTACTCTTTTGGTAACGTTTAGTTATTAGTGGCGCACTCGACTTTACTTTAGATGAATTTACGTTTTGTTTACTATTTCCCATTACTTCGACTTATTCATACAGTTCAGATGATATAAGTGAAAATGCAACTTGTGTTTACTCTTTTGTTTACTTCGCGCTATTATTGACACCGCTGACTTGAAATGGCTTTCCTTCTAATTACTTCGATCTAACACAATTTACATAATAAAAGTTCAACAAACATTTTTATTACTCTAGATTACTTTGAGATAATATTGACAAAAATATAAATTCGTAGAAGCTCATTTTACATTCTGATTACGTTTTTGGTTATATAGCTATTATTCAGACAAACAACTTTATAGGCGGAAAAGTTTCGTTACTCAGTGAATTACTTTGAATTATTATTGACAAAGGCAACTTCATATTAAGTTCAGCTAAGATTTGGATTACTCCTTTGATCAATTACTGTTGCTGTTCACCCAACTGACTTTAAATTGAATCAATATATTTAGTGGTTACTTTTTATCCTTCCCCAATATATTAGTTATACAACTGAGTTTATATCAGGATTATTGACATCTTGATTACTTCGAGTAACTAGTGACCTATTTGACTTTATATTGGTCTAAATAATATAATCCTCACACATATTACTTTGAGCTTTTACACAACCGAGCGACTTATTCTCAGCTCAGTTACAAGTATCATCACTATTTTGATTTCTTCGACTTGCTATTGACCCAATCGAGTTTAATTCGACCTAATTGACATCGTGAATACTCTTGGCATTAAGCAAATAATAGACTAGCCGATTTACTATGTGCACGAGTCACATTATCGTTACGCTTTTGATTACTTCAAGGTACTATTCACCAAATGTATTTTAATTCGCCCTAATTGACATTTTGATGACCTGATTGCTTAGGCTAATAGTCAACCACTTGATTTGTTATGAACTAAATAATTTATGATTAGTAGTTTGATTACCTCCATTTTTTTATTTATTCAATAGGCGATGCCAGAAAATTGACATGTTGGTGTCTCTCTTGATTACTTTGAGCTAATATTCAACCAAATGATTCATTATGAGCTCAGTTGACATTATGAGTACTCTTTTTATTACTTTCTGTTACTATTGACCTGATGAACTTTAATTTGGCCAAATTTACATTGTGGGGATATGCTCGAACATAAGTTCGTCTATTACGGGATCAATTCACGTTATTACCACTCTTTTGATTGCTTCGAGTTACTTTTGACCCAGTTGACTAATTCAGACTAATTGACATTGATGACCGTTTTGGTTACCTTGAGCTAATATTCAACCAATAGACCGATCTCACATCTAGTTTGTGTACGCAACCGCTGCCGACATGCATCGTGGGAGCTGTAGTCTTTCTGCACGCGCGACAACCCTGCTGGAGGTCTGCGCGAGCAGAGCACGATTGACATGAGCTGTCTCGTGAACTGGCATCTGCCTCCTACGAACTAGAGTTATGGCGGCGTCACGCATGCGTGGAAGGCTTGGTGAGATCGGTTTATTGATTCATTATGAGCCAAGTAGACATAATAATTTCACTTTTGATTACTTTGAGTTACTATTGACCCAATGGACTTGGCCCAATATGCATCTTAGGGACTCTTTTGATTACTCGGATTTCATAGTAATATTGCAAGCGCGTGCGTGGCCGAGCGAGCGCGTGCGTGGCTGGGTGGTTACAGTGCTTGGCTTTCGTTCGGAGGCCCCGGGTTCGATTCCTGGGAGCGGTGCGCCTTTTATTTATTTCATCCATAGTGACAGATGGGCCAGTTGGTACATGACTTATTTTCACAAAATGCGCCGCAAGACAAGGACAGAGTAAGTGAGACAACACGAAGCGCTACTTTCAACTGAATGTTTATTGAAAACACACTATTTATATACCAAATCGGGCTTCTCAAGTAAGAATTCAAATTCTTTGTCTGTCAGATGCACTGACTAATGCACTTGTCATCCCCCTGCATTCTAATGTTAAATGACTCGAACATCTCTCTCAAGATTTTACTTCTCCGCTTTCCCAGAATTTTTGTTTTTTCCAGTTCCGGGGCGCAATAGCATCTGTCGCAATGAATAGCTAAATTGCCCGAGGGGGAATTCCTTACTGATAGCGCGTGCTCTCTTGCCCTTTCATTAACGCATCTGCCCGTTTGGCCCACGTACCTTTTTCCGCATGTCATTGGAATTTCGTACACGACCGAAGATGCGCATTCCACGAATTTCCTAGACTGCTTCTTTCTGCAAGCGTCACCTCCGTTTTGCTTATTGTTAATTCTTTGGAACAGGCTGGACAGCTTTTCCGGGGCCGAAAACACAACCGGCAAATCAAAGTGTGCCGCCACTTTTTTTAGGTTGTGTGAGACCTTGTGTATATGCGGTATAACAGCGGGTCTCACTCTCCTCCTGGGCTCCCGTGCTTCCTCTTCTTTCTTTTTCATCTTGGAAACAAGTGTTTCAGCCACCTCTTGTAGAAAGTGATCAGGGTAACCCGATGATTTTAGGCGTCCCACCTGGTTGGGTCAAGTGGTTTGAACCATTCCCAATTGGGAGTCAACTGGTTTGACTCCCAGTTGGGAACCCAAGCAGCACAGATTTCGGCCAGGCAATGGCCAATGGCTGGGGATGGTCTTGCTGCCAGTGGCCAAAGAGTGATAATGAATTGGCCAATGCTTGGTCCATGACTGATGGCCAGTGGCCATTGGCCAAAGGCCAGAGAAAGGCCAGTCATCAGCCAATCTCTGGCCCCTATTTGGCCACTGGCGAAAGGACCATTGCCAGCCAATTGGCCAATGCTTGGCCAACTCTGTGCTGCTTGGGAATGGAGTGAACTGGGACCAGTTGGTACCTCAACTGGTACCAACTGGGAATCAGCTGGGACCAACTGGGACCAGCTGAGGGGTCAACTGGTTTGAACTATTCCCAATTGGGTATCAGCTGGTTGGACTCCCAGATGGGAATGGAGTGAACTGGGACCAGTTGGCACCTCAACTGGTTTCAACTGGTACCAACTGGGAATCAACTGGGACCAGCTGAGCGGTCAACTGGTTTGAACCATTCCCAATTGGGTCAGCTGGTTTGACTCCTAGTTGGGAATGAAGTGAACTGGGACCAGTTGGCACCTCAACTGGTACCAACTGGGAATCAGCTGGGACCAATGGGACCAGCTGACGGGTCAGCTGGTTTGAACTATTCCCAATTTGGAGTCAACTGGTCTGACCCCCAGTTGGGAATGGAGTGAATTGGGGCCAGTTGGCTCCTCAACTGGTTTCAACTGGTACCAACTGGGAATCAGCTAGGACCAACTGGGACCAGCTGAGGGGTCAACTGGTTTGAACCATTCCCAATTGGGAGTCAGCTGGTTTGACTCCCAGTTGGGAATAGAGTGAACTGGGACCAGTTGGCACCTCAACTGGTTTCAACTGGGAATCAACTGGGACCAGCTGAGGGGTCAACTAGTTTGAACCATTCCCAATTGGGAGTCAGCTGGTTTGACTCCCAGTTGGGAATGGAGTAAACTGGGACCAGTTAAGGAAGTAACTGGTTGGAGCGATTCCCAGTCCGAATTCAAATGGTTTTCTCATTCCCAGTTCTCATAGGGCGACAATTTTGACAAGTTGGGGGTGTATTTATATTTGCTAGTGAAGAAAACTAAAAATACTTACATCTTCAGATTTATACAAATAGGGAAATTTTAATTACTAGGTACATTTATGTATTTATAAAAATAAAAATAAAATTTTAATTCACTAAATAATTTCCTTTAATTGGGAAATGTAATTAGTGACATAAAATGTGTGTACCTAAATTAACATTTAGTGAATATATTAAAATGTATGAAAACATTTATTTAAATACCTTCAGTATTTTCTTTTTTAACTTTTTATTTTGATAAACATATTTATCTTTTGGCCGATAGGAGCTAGCCGGCCGCCGTGGCACGCGGGTGCGGATTAGTGGTACGCGCTGTAGACAGATGGCGCTGCATATCCGACCAACGTCGGACGGACGTGGTAGACGCGACGCGGTAGAGAAGGGTCGCCATCGCCCAAGTTGGCGTTGTTATGATGTCAAAATCACAGCTGCGCTTCTTTGGACCGAACTGTAAACACACCATGGTGGCAGCGGTGAACTTCGAGGATGGAAAGATGCAGTTCAGCCATCGGAGGGCACCTAGGGAAAATCAGACGGAAGAGAAAACCGCCGTGGAGAGCACAATGGCGAAAATGGCGGGAGGTCTACCTTGAAAATGTTCGACTGTTGTGACAGAGGCAATTGGAAATGCTGGATTGCAAGGTGGGAGCGCTACCGCATCGTATCGGGACTTCACCTGCGCAACGCGGGAACAGGGGTGAGCACGTTTCTTCAGGCGATGGGTAGAGAAGCTGAGGACGCCTTCACTAACCGACAGCCAGCGGCCGATCTTCCACATCTGAAAAAGCGATTCAATCGGCGCAAGCAAGTGGCTAAACCCGGAAGCGTGTACGTCACCGAAGCTATTATTTAGTTTTATTCTCCAAGTTTTTGACAATAAAGACTCGTCAGCCTTCCATTTTGTGGCGTGTTTCATTGTTGCTGGAGTTGGCCCCAGCGGTAACTGGGACCAACTCCAACTGGAACCAGTTGTAACTGGGACCAATTCCAGCTGGGACCAACTCAAACTGGGACCGACTGGTCCCAGTTCAAAATTTTCGCCTGGGTTGGTTGTTCGCCAAGGCGGGGTCGCGGGTCGTTCGGCGCAAAACCTTGCAAGAGCATTTGTCGGTATGGACACGTCCGGTAGCTTTGGTCGACTTCGCCGCAGTGATAACACAGCGGTCGTCGATCGGCCGTGCGCCACACTTCCTTCTTCCTAGACGCTGGTTGTTCGGTGCGGAAGAGCTGGGGCTGCCCTTCCCGACGTCGTAAAGTCTGCGGCGCTATACACGTTTGCAAGTCCGGTCTCAGGGCGCCGCCATCTTCCTCAGTGGGGTGCGCTCTCGGGAGCGGCCATAATCCGATTACGACGCCTTAGCAAGGCTTCGTAATCGGATTATGACTGGTCCAAGCGCACCCCAGACAGGCAAGATGGCAGCGCCCTGAAGCCGGACTTGCAAACGTGTATAGTCGGTTACAAGTCAAGAAGGTAGGAGAAGCTCCTCCCACAAGCGTGATGCGCCCGTTTCAAATTTCTCCGCAGTCGAAAGAAGAGTTCGCTGGAAACGCTCCTTGTTCCGCTTCAATGGATTCCAACTTGTCTCCGATCCCACTTTTTAAGAAAGCGACCTTTGTATTCATCGGGGAGGGAACCGAGCCCCTGAAAGCAGCCTTTGTATCTATCGGGGGGGAAGCTAATCCCCGAAAGTCGTATTTGTTTCCGTCGGTGGGGGAAAACTCTAATCTCCCTCTCGTCGCTTCCACAATGCTAAGTCGAAGTCGAAAGATAAAGCAAATATGTACAGAAAGGCAAGACCCTCCTCGCGCGTTGGCCGCGACGTCACGGAAACGGTGGGACGCTATTGGATGCGGAGGTAGCGGAGGGATATGGCATTCCCTTTGAGGGGCATTTGCCGCTACCTTCTTAACCTGTAACCGACTATAGTAGGTCACGTCGAGGCGGCGTTGAATACTGCCGGGCAGCTTTCGCCGGTCTCCGACCTACCGCGGCGTAGGTATCAGAGGACTCATCGGGTGCTGCTACGCTGGCAGGAGCCTCCGGTTGGAATGCCCGCTGAACTTCCTCGCGGACAACTTCGACTATCGACATTGAAGCAGGCTGGTTGGCAGCGGGTAGGAGCTTCTTGATTTCCTCCCGGAAGACATCCCGGATGATCTCGCGGATGTCCGGGGTGTTGCTGCTGTATAGCGAAAGGTCAGCGAAGCCGGGAAGTCTCTGGTAGTGGGAGGCCCGTGCTTGAAGGGCACGTTCGATGTTTGTTGCCTCAGTGATGAAGCCTCCGACAGTGGTAGGCGGACTCCGTACAAGGCCTCCAAAGATGTTTTCTTTCAGTCCCCGCATCAGGACCCGCAGCTTTTTCTCTTCGGGAGCGTTTGGGCCGGCGAGGTTTATGAGGCGGACAGAGGGTGACCACTCGTCCCGCGACTCGCTGGACTATCTCGCATTGAGGACTCGTGTCTCGCGTCCCGCAAGGAATACCGAAATCTTCAAAATATCCCGCATTTCACAGTGTCGTAAAATTCACTATGCAACTCACGGCGCTGACGAACAACGGGGCGTGGGGAAGCGCGGAGGTTTCTGGTAATCGTGTGAACCGCCGTGATAGGTCATTTTCTATCTAAGCATTGCGGAAAGCGACCGTCGTTTTTGCAGGAGAACCAACGCACATGCGCCGTTGTGCCTTTCTCTTGGTGGCAAATATTGCAAAGAGAATTGGTCACGAGAAGTTGAAAACTGACTTACTGTAATTATTTTCAAATCATCCGGTGTCTATGCCATGACAACACAAGGCAAGAGGCCTGCAATTTACAAGGGTCGAAGAAAAAAACGGTTCTACGTATATGTGGAAGCATGTTGGTAAAAGTAGGCATCGACAGGAAACAAACAACCGAAAAAAATCTACTCTTTTTCGCATTGAGTTTTGCTGCAGTCGATTTTTATGCTTGCAACTTAGACACGTTTACTAACATATTTAGAATTTCAATATATATATATATATCACTGGGAGTGAAAATTATTTGAGCTTAATTGCCGCAATGAAATTTACAGATGTATATTATGCTTTCGGACAGCACAAGGTACTAAACATGTTAGCAGAGTCACATTTCGTGGTGTTCATGTTGATAAAATTCCGCTGATAGTGTTTTTTCTTTTAGATTCAGTTGCCGCAGTCGTGTTAAAACCATCCTTCTCTTACCCCCCCCCCCCTCCCCCCCTCCCCCCCCCTTACCCCCCCCGGTCAAAGTCAGCGTGTCCTGCATTTTGCTAGCATGAAGGTGGTAGCGCGGAGGACATCTTCGACGAAACTTGTGACGCTCCCGTTTGGCCCTGGTTTTCCGGGACTAAAAAGGATCGGGCCCGACAGATCTTCTGAGGGGTACGTTTCACGGGCATGGAATGCGGTAGCCCGCACCTCCACCACAATGTCACGAATGACAATTTATGAGGCGACGAAGACTGAAGCAAACTAGACGTTTAATGGGGCGAACTTGTGTCCAAAACAAAATAGAGGAATGTTAGCCTCACAGGCGTCGATAACGGCGAAACAGCAGGATGAAACGCTGAGCGAGACTGATCCCGGCTCGCCACGTGGAGCCCCTTGTACACTCGGCTGCACCCGGCGCGTAGGACATTCTGACCTCGGACAGACGATAAGGCTTTCGACCTTACGAGAACGCTAAATTGAAATAAAGATTTTCCCAAAATGCGCCGCAAGACAAGGACAGAGTAAGTGAGACAACACGAAGCGCTACTTTCAACTGAATGTTTATTGAAAACACACTATTTATATACCCAATCGGGCTTCTCAAGTAAGAATTCAAATTCTTTGTCAGATGCACTGACGGGGCACTAATGCACTTGTCATCCCCCTGCATTCTAAGGTTAAATGACTCGAGCATCTCTCTCGAGATTTTACTTCTCAGCTTTCCCAGAATTTATGTGTTTTCCAGTTTCGGGGCGCAAGGGCATCTGTCGCAATGAATAGCTAAATTGCCCGAGGGGGAATTCCTTACTGATAGCGCGTGCTCTCTTGCCCCTTCATTAGCGCATCTGCCCGTTTGGCCCACGTACCCTTTTCCGCATGTCATTGGAATTTCGTATAGACCTTTTCATTTTAGTAGTTGCCTCACCGGCGGATAGAGTGCGCTGACGCACCCGGCGCCATTAGGTTGCTTCAATTTGGTTGGTTCCGGTTTCAACGTGAACGCGGCTATGTTGCTGTTTTACGTTGTTTTTGCTTAATTTGGTGATATGAATACTTTTCTTGTAGCACACAACCAATGCGACAGTTGTATTGAGCCACTTTGAGGACTACGAGGTGTATTTTAGCCTAAATTACGGGCTTTATGGTCGGTTGCGAAACGTCTGACTGAGGTACAGGAAAGGTTACCATCGTCACCAGCCGTACCGATAACACCAGTTTTCAGAAAAAAAAAAAAACTAATGAAAAGATTAGCACGTGAATGTAAAGGAGCATATCGACAGCTTGATCAGCAATCTGCTGAATCGGCCAGAACAGATGAACTCGCGAGTTTACTACTCACTGTTTGGTTGTGGACACACAGCCTTTAATGAACTTCGCAGACTAACAACGTATCGTGTAATGACGCGTATAATTGATATAAATAAGTAGTAACGTCTCGGCCTCATTTTTTTTAATTGAGTACTCGAGCATGTTTTGACAGGCCGAGTAGGAAATTTCTTAGATTATCAACCCTGTTAAAGTACTCATAAGCAGCATTTCGCGATATTGGCTCTAGAAAATAAATGATTTTTATAATAATATTTGTTTACTCAAAATATAATTTAAGTGACAGGCCCGTCACATTAAATCTGGCATTTGTGTTCCGTAAAATTGGCTAAATAAAGTTAAAGGGCGCAGGAGGAGAAATACTTCCGAACGTTTGGCAAAATTATAGCGCTAGGCACCACCTCACGGACCTGTGTGAACAAATATTTATTTGCTTGAACAAATTCGCTTTGTAAATTTCGGCGTCGCCAGCCACCAAAAGTAAATCTCTATTCGCCATCGACAATCCTGGACTCAAGTGATTGTTATGCGGATGGCTGTTTTTTGTTGTTGTTTTTTGGCATCAGATATTGCGGACCTTAGATACTGGCCAAAAATAAAACAGCGTATTCGAAGAAAAAAAAAGAAAAACGGAAAAAAAAAACATTGTTATTAATGCGTATGCGCCGAACCTAAACCGCGTTTTGTATTTGCAAATAGAAACGACGTTATTACTTAGTGCACGCTATTCTAAAACTCGCTACTGTTAAGTGCCTGTGGCAGTTTCTTACGCGGGAAGTCTCAACCTTTGTGTTAAAATAAATTAAGTGGATGGCACTGGTTATCTAAATATAATCAATAAATCACTTAAATGACTGTCGATATGGGAGCGAGCACGGTATACATTTTCTTAAACTTCATAAGTAAACCGCCCGAGAATGTTTACGTCGCAAAAAATATCGAGGACCTCATACAGATGTAGGTGTGATATGAACCAACAAATCGCCTGATATTGACGTACCGTTACTTCTAGCCTCAGATAAAATACAAGTTAAACATTCGTTGTCTATCTCCTCCTCGAGTTTCCTGACGTAATCAAAAAGAATCTGTTTTCGATATATTATCAAAACAAAGAACTATAGTTTCAGGAAATACAGATAGACTCATTGCGCTGACTATTCTTGACGCCTTCCGATCCTAAATGCGCAGTATAAATATACGCGCTTCTGACTGACAATATTCCGCCACTATTAGTAAACAAACCTCAGTTGTCATAAGGACCTTTGAACCCTCGTGATGTCTTGTCCAGTACACGCATCGGACTACAGTTTCCGAAGTAAGGCAAGAAAGCGCGGTGAAACGCGACGAAAAACACGAATACAACGCATCCGCCAAGGCGCGGAGGGGAGAGCGGAGCAGCAAGTTGAAGCAACCTAATGGCTGCCGCGTCACGTGATTCCAAGATGGCAGCGCCCATGCGGAGGAGAATGAAAAGGTCTATAGGACCGAGGATGCGCATTCCACGAATTTTCTAGAGTGCTTCTCTCTGCAAACGTCCCCTCCGTTTTGTTTATTGTTAATTCTTTGGCACAGGCTGGACAGCTTTTCCGGGGCCGAAAACACAACCGGCAAATCAAAGTGTGCCGCCACTTTTTTTAGGTTGTGTGAGACCTTGTGTATATACAGTATAACAGCGGGTCTCACTCTCCTCCTGGGCTCCTGTGCTTCCTCTTCTTTCTTTTTCATCTTCGAAACAAGTGTTTCAGCCACCTCTTGTGGAAAGCGATCAGGGTAACCCGACGATTTTAGGCGTTCCACCTGGTTGCAACAACTACTTTTCACGGCGTGCTGGCACGACTTGGCCAACGATGCCTTCAAAAGGGAGGAAGCGATCCTTCTCTTAACCAGCTTAGAGTGTGCTGAATTAAAGGGCAGGACCGTTTTCCTTGAGCGTGGTCTGTACTCCCAGCGCACGTCCTCCTCTTGAATATCTAAACTTAAATCCAGGAATTGCAGCTTTCTTGGCGCTATCATTTCGTGAGTGAACTTTAGTCCTCGCGAATTTAAACAGAAACTTCCAAGCACTCTTTTAATGACGCTATCATCCAACACAGTGGGCTGCAGTACCAGCACCAGGAAGTCATCCACGTATCTTAGTATCTTAATATCCCCCTTTTCTTTTAGACTGCTGAGCACTTCCCGACCCAAATCGCGCCAAAAAAATATTGCACAGTACGGGGGCGACTCGTGACCCAATGCAGATCCCATGCTTCTGAACATACAAGTCACTTTCAAAAGACACAAAGGTAGAATCCAGGTAACATGTGGGCAGTTCTATAAATGAGTCCACACTAAGCTTAGTAGAGTTCCTAAACGCAATCTCGTCGTTACGCTCTATGCACTCCCTAACCGCAGAGAACAATTCGTCATGCCGTATGGAATAAAACAAGCCCTCTACACCGATGGAGAAGCCGCCCGAGTAGAAAACATCTGCAGACAAGCACTGGATGGCCGCCTCTGAATTACGAATCAAAAACGGATCGTTTAAATCAAGACCCGCAAGCTGCCTGCCCAAGAACTCCCCGACTTCACGTTGCCATGAGTTCCTTTCCGACGATATTACTTTAAAAGGAATATTCGCTTTATGTGTTTTGGCAGTGAAAAACGCTTTCAGTCTAAGCTTCTTGGAGTTGGAAGCCTGAACCCTCTTCGCCAGACTGTTCAATTCAAGACTTTCACAAAGTTGCTTGGTCGCTATTTTGACCTTGTTAAGTGACACATTTTCAACTTGCCTGAAGTTCGGTCCAAAGAAGCGCAGCTGGGATTTTGACATCATAACAACGCCAACTTGGGCGATGGCGACTCTTCTCTACCGCGCCGCGTCTACCACATCCGTCCGACGGTGGTCGGATATGCAGCGCCATCTGTCTACAGCGCGTACCACTAATCCGCACCCTCGTGCCACGTCGGCCGGCTAGCTCCGATTGGCCAAAAGATAAATATGTTTATCAAAATAAAAAATAAAAAAAAAAATACTGAAGGTATTTGAATAAATGTTTTCATACATTTTAATATATTCACTAAATGTAAATTTAGGTACACACATTTTATGTCACTAATTACATTTCCCCATTAAAGGAAATTATTTAGTTATATAAAATTTCATTTTCATTTTTTTATAAATACGTAAATGCACATAGTAATTAAAATTTTCCCTATTTGTATAAATCTGAAGATGTAAGCATTTTTAGTTTTCTTCATTAGCAAATGCAAATACACCCTCAACTTGTCAAAATTGTCGCCTTATGTGAAGTGGGAATGGGAAGACCGTTTGAATTCGGACTGGGAATCGCTCCAACCAGTTACATCCTTAACTGGTCCCAGTTTACTCCATTCCCAACTGGGAGTCAAACCAGCTGACTCCCAATTGGGAATGGTTCAAACCAGTTGACTCCTCAGCTGGTCCCAGTTGATTCCCAGTTGGTACCAGTTGAAACCAGTTGAGGTGCCAACTGGTCCCAGTTCACTCCATTCCCAACTGGGAGTCAAACCAGTTGACTCCCAATTGGTAATGGTTCAAACCAGTTGACCCCTCAGCTGGTCCCAGTTGGTCACAGCTGATTCCCAGTTGGTACCAGTTAAAGCCAGTTGAGGTGTCAACTGGTCCCAGTTCACTCCATTCCCGACTGGGAGTCAAACCAGTTGACTCCCAATTGGGAATGGTTCAAACCAGTTGACCCCTCAGCTGGTCCCAGTTGGTCCCAGTTGGTCCCAGTTGGTCCCAGCTGATTCCCTGTTGGTACCAGTTAAAGCCAGTTGAGGTGCCAACTGGTCCCAGTTCACTCCATTCCCGACTGGGAGTCAAACCAGTTGACTCCCAATTGGTAATGGTTCAAACCAGTTGACCCCTCAACTGGTCCCAGTTGGTCACAGCTGATTCTCGGTTGGTACCAGTTAAAGCCAGTTGAGGTGTCAACTGGTCCCAGTTCACTCCATTCCCGACTGGGAGTCAAACCAGTTGACTCCCAATTGGGAATGGTTCAAACTAGTTGACCCCCTCAGCTGGTCCCAGTTGGTCACAGCTGATTCCCAGTTGGTACCAGTTAAAGCCAGTTGAGGTGCCAACTGGTCCCAGTTCACTCCATTCCCGACTGGGAGTCAAACCAGTTGACTCCCAATTGGGAATGGTTCAAACCAGTTGACCCCTCAGCTGGTCCCAGTTGGTCCCAGCTGATTCCCTGTTGGTACCAGTTGAAAACAGTTGAGGTGCCAACTGGTCCAAGTTCACTCCATTCCCAACTTGGAGTCAAACCAGTTGACTCCAAATTGGGAATGGTTCAAACCAGTTGACCCCTCAGCTGGTCCCAGTTTGTCCCAGCTGATTCCCAGTTGGTACCAGTTGAAACCAGTTGAGGTGCCAGCTAAGCCCAGTTCACTCCATTCCCAAATGGGAGTCAAACCAGTTGACTCCCATTTGGGAATGGTTCGCACCAGTTGACCCCTCAGCTGGTCCCAGTTGGTACCAGCTGAAAGCATTTGAGGTGCCAACTGGTCGCAGTTCACTTGATTCCCAACTGTGAGTCAAACCAGTTGACTCCTAATTGGGAATGGTTCAAACCAGTGGACCCCTCAGCTGGTCCAGTTGGTCCCAGCTGATTCCCAGTTGGTACCAGCTGAAACCAGTTGAGGTGCCAGCTGGTCCCAGTTCACTCCATTCCCAACTGGGAATCAAACCAGTTTATTGATGTGCACGAAGTAGCACTGGTCTGGCGCGGTACTAGTCAAAAGGCAAGATGGGACAGAGCGAAACATCGCATACGCAAGTCGGACGCTGTCTAACGCGGAGAGGAACTACTCAAGGACTGAAAAGGAGTGCCTTGCTGTCGCCTGGGCAAAAACAAAGTTCCGCCCATGTTTGTGGAAGTCCTTTTCGCGTGGTTACAGACAACCACTCGCTCTGCTAGCTCGCGAATCTGAAGGACCCTTTTGGACGAATCGGCCGGTGAAGCCTATGACTGCAGGAGGTCGACATCACTGTGGTGTACAAGTCTGGCTGGAAGCACAATGACGCCGAATCGGCCGGTGAAGACTTCGACGATGAGTGTTTCTTCGGCGTTCTGGATGTAAGCGACATGGCAGCACTCAAACGAGGCGACCCTGAACTGCAAGCACTCATCGAACACCTAGAAGGACAACGGAACACTGTTCCTCGCGTTTTCATACGAACACTGCCAATCTTCACCATCCGACAAGGTGTGCTCTACAAGGAGAACTTCAGTGACAACAATACGGCGTGCCTGTTGGTGATCCCTTCCAGTCTTCGAGAAGAAATATTTCAAGCCACGATGACCGGACGGCGGGATTCCTTGGCTACGTAGGACTCTTGCCCGGATATGCGAAAAGTACTACTGGCCTAAATTTGCCGAAGACAGCCCACCACTACACCCGATCCTGCCACGAGTGTCAACGACCGAAGAAACCACCGACGAGACCGGCAGGACTTCTTCAGCCTATTGTGCCGCCATCTGCCCCATTCCAGCAAATCTGAATGGATTTACTTGGGCCATTCCCACCATCGACGCAAGGAAACCGATGGATAATCGTCGCAACAGACTATCTCACACGGTACGCCGAGACGAAGGTACGGCTGTTGAAGTCGCCAAAATTTTCATCGAGTCCATTGTCCTCCGGCACGGCGCCCCCGAAGTCCTCATTACAGGCCGTAGATCATCGTTCATGGTTGAGCTGAAACAAGAAATCTTTCGTCTCAGCCGCACCATGCCACCGTAGAAAAACTGTGTACCATCCGCAGAGAAATGGACTAACGGAAAGAAACAAAACAATCGCCGACATGATCTGCATGTATGTCGACGTAGAGCACAAGACGTGGGACGAGGTGTTACCTTACTTCACGTCTGCTTACAACAGAGCGGTGCAAGAGACCACAGGAGTAACACCGTTTCAGCTTGTGCGTGACCGAAAAGTAACGACCATCCTCGACGTGATGCTGCCTCACGAACCAGCTGACGATGGGCGCCACGACGTCCAGGTGGTGGCTCAACGAACTGGAAAAGCTCGTCAGCTCGCCCGAGTCTGGAGTCAAGATCAACAACGTGTCGACGCCACCCGGTACGACCTTCGTCGGATCGACGTTCGCTTCAAGCCCGGAAACCGTGTGTGGGTCTGGACCGCGGTACGACGACGCTGTCTAAGCCAGAAACTCCTGAAGCGCTACTTCAGACTCCACAAAGTGCTTCGTCGACACGGGGATCTGAACTACGAGGCGATGCCTGACAGAACGCGGACTTCACCACGGCGCCCTCCGCGACCGGAAGTCTTTCACGTCGTGCGCCTCAAGCCGTACCACCACCGATAGGACTCTGAACTGCGTTTTTGTAGTACGATCGATAGGACTGTGTTTTACAAGCCTCCGTACTTTGCCATTATTTTTTTTTTCTGCTTCATTTCCCAGCAAGTTACTGAAGTGACGACATTTAACGTTGCCACTAGGCTGCATTTCTTTGTTAGGTCACTCAATCGTGCGAGAGTACTAAAGCATGAAGCGGCAAAATATCTGAAGCTCGTTCAGTCGATTTGCATAGCATTTTCGCCCAGTTTTATCATCAGAAGAATTTGTTGCTCTCAGTACCTTCAGCAGATTCTACTTTTGTAATTGTGCCATGCCTTTCTTTCTGTGTGGTGCAACTAATTGTTTTATTTCCCTAAATGCGTCCATGTGAACATCTTTATCGTGTGTGTGTGTGTGTTGCCATGGTGTTAGCCTGATGTAACGTTTTTCTCTCACTTCGCATAAAAACGAATGCAGCTCTAAGTTTACATGTTTTCAAGCTATTTGTTTTTGTCATAGTGCATGCGAGGTAGAGCTTTCTTGCAATTAAGCCATTTTCTTCAGCCGTTGAAAAGTGAAATTGTCAAAACTTTCTCTCCTCATATATTTGGTAGTGTTCTTAGCAGCGTTAATTTCTAAGTATTCGCCTTGAGATCGATCTAAAGGTGGCGCTCATGTCACGCTATTATCATCAGCAAAGTGTGGATAGGAAGGTGGCTGTCCCATGGGCTATCTGAGGTCGGGTCAAGAACCTGAAAGAATATTGCATTAATTCCCTCGTGCAGTATATTGTGAAAACAATTTCAACGGAAAATCTTCCGATACTGTTCATTGCCTCAGTGCAACACCTATTGGACTGAAGTGGGGTTCACGTTTTCACCGATATCCAGCGGCCGGTGCACTGAAGAAAGAGTGGCTCTCGAAGTCGATATCTGCGAAGTAGCCTTCGATTCACGCGATGGTTTGCTCTAAACATTTCACCGCCGAAGAGTTCAAATCAACGATGCGTTACAACCGATGTAAGTCGAAAAAGAAAACAGTTTACGTAAGTGTAATGAGTGGCCCAAGGTAGAGTAGCGTAAAGCGTGCGCGTTGATACGCGCTCGTTGCTAGGCAGTGTGATCATCCTTAGTGGGGTGTTTTTCTGCGGTGTTTTTGGAGAGGATATGTGAATGCAACGAACTTATTACTGCGTGAGAATCCGACTTTTGAAACACTGTAGAATTGTCACTCCTACGAGCCCCCTTACAGAATGCCACAGTAAATAAGGCATCGACTGCAGCGGAAGTGACTCGCTCAGTGCCTGCCTGTGCGTAGGACGCACCTGATAAATTTTCTTGGAAGTTCGGTCGGATGTACGTGGTGATTACGGCTGATGGCAACTGGTCAATCTACCGAAGGAGCAACAGGGACTACCGAGCCTAAGCAATTGCTTGTTTATTCTCCACGAATTTCGCTTACCCTCCGCGTGACCAAGGTTTCGTGCCACTTCGTTCGAAAAACAAATTTTCAACGGCTAATCACGCTACATGAAAATAACATGAATACATCTAAGGTTAACAGCTTACTAAAGGACATGGGTGCCACGTACGAAGCTAGGGCCATCATTTTTCCGAAGTGACTGCACTGACTACTGCAAAACCCTTCGCGAGCCCCCAATTTCTGAGAATTACAAAATCAGCGAAAAATAAAGGCACGCGAATATCTCTCTTGTTTTGAGGCCAGAATTTAAGTCTTTAGAATACGCGAGAGTTAGCGGCCGGGAATAGGTTCCTATGCCTAATTTTCGAATAATTGGGATCGCAAAAATAACGGGCGTAAGCAGTGTTTCCCTCAAAGGTTTCGGTGGTTGGAGTTACAAATAACAGTTGCCCGGGAGGGCAAGTGCACGAAAGTTCATCAATCGTGGCACCGTTCGTGAGTTGCATATCCACAGTGTGGTGCTCCTTGCTGAGAGCCGACGACTGCAGCACCTAACTCCGCTCGAGTACGCTCGCCGACGTGGTCGTTGGGGCCACAGCGCTGCACTCAATAAAGTGCCCGGCATTCACAAGTTGTTCGCTTTCGACAAGACACCGCTTTCAATCAATCAATCAATCATTTATTTATTTCACATCAGAGACTGATGTAGGCTGCAGGGGCAAAAAGTCAAAAGTTTGACTTGACAAGGCCTCTGCAGCCTTACAATTGGCACACGGCGACAACTACATATCAAGTAATAATATTCAGTTTTACGCTTTTATCATTAAGCAAAAAAAAAAGAATCAAGAACAAAAAGCACTGCATCAGTTGATCACACTATCAAAGATAGCAAAAAGACTATATATATATATTTACATATATAAGGCACATGGCGACATATTTAGGCACATAACATATTTAGGTACATGACAGGACTAAAAATAATAATCGTACTACCTCAAGTACTTCAAGGATAACTGAAACATACAGAACACAAGACCCCACAATACAAGCGAAATTTTAATGCCGGAGCCAATCTCTAATTGTACTGAGATTCAGTCTCTCGATATTTGTCAAATTATGCTTCTGAAGCTTATTTAGAACAAATGGAAGATTATATACCTTAGCATTTGGAACCTGTAATTTGTACGATTTGTTGGCATTTTCCAATGCTCCCCCTCACGAACGGTCATATACCCGGATATATGGTGTTAGGTTTGAAATATGTCTTAAGGAAGCCTCGTTAGAACGGAGGGCTGATCTATATCGTGTTAGTAGAGTATACTCATATAGGTTAGGGACAGTTATTAGACGTAGTTCTTTAAATAATGGAGGTGTCTGTGTATCGAAAGGAACATTGAGTATTGTGCGAACAGCCTTTTTTCAAGAATCTCCCCAATCTACTTCATGATAGTAAGCCATGGCACTAAAACTGAAACAAAACCGCATCCCAACACCAACCGCAGTATCAACATTACGTAATCCGGCTAGGCATTCCTTGTCTTCGTGTATTTCCACGCTCGTGAAACGATACAATCTTTTCAAACAAACAAACATTCGCGACGTAAATAGCGCAGCTTACCCGAAAACAAACCAGTGTTGTACGGAACGGCCTTTCAAGGGACCGCGTTCCTGGAACGCGTTCCTTTTAGGAGGAACGAAGGAACGCCGCCGTTACATTTGGCATCGGTGGAACTGAAACGGGAACTCGTTACATTTTTCCGGAAACGAAACAAAGAACGGCGTTCCTTTTTTTCGTCCATTTTTTTTTTTTTTTAATTTCTAAGATGGGAAATTTTAAAAGTATAAAAACAATATTTTTACGAACAAAGAGTTAGGGCGCAAACGAGACTGGGAAAAGACGAAGGACAACACAAACACACGGAGTCTCAAACACAGCTCTGTTTGAGACTCCGTGTGTCTGTGTTGTCCTTCGTCTTTTCCCCAGTCTCGGGGGTTTGTCTAAAATTACGTTAAATCTTTACAAAGAGAAGAATCTCGTTAACATCTTGGTTAATAATCTTAGGGTTTATTTTGTGTGGTCCTCGTTTAGAAACAGTCGGGTGCAGAAAAGCTAGTGGACAATGTTTCTTTTTTCAGCGCCCGATACTGCGGTACAAAAAGCAAAACCTTTAGTCAAAGGAAAAGAGGCAGTAAGATGGACTTTTCAAACTCTGCTAATTTATTTGCTTCTACGAATCCTCGTACACCTAGAAATATAAGGTCGACTATTGCCCTCACTGAACCTCTACAGAAACCTAGAGTTACAACAAAAAAACATGTTACCAGACATCGAACGCACTCTTGTATCCCGAACATTGGTCGCTTAAAAGGTACACAAAAATTAAGCTTCAATCCTTTTCCCCCTAGCCCCCCCCCCCCCCCCCCCCCTTCAAACTGAACAACTAATCCAACCTTCACGAAGGAGGACTTGTAGGTTTCAAGACTAACCTTCGAAAAGTCCTACCCCCTTTCTTGACTTGATCGTTTTGCGGACAGCAACATCGAGAAGCAACTGTTGTTAAATTCGAACAAGGGACTTTGTTATATTAAAACGCGTGAGCTTGTAAAACGCTCGTGCAATGTGGGGCAACAGTATATTTTGCTCGTCTGAATTCGCCCACCAGAAATATGAATATGGTTAAAAGCTAAGGTTTTTAAATGTGACTATATCAACAATTGAAACCCTGCTTCTCTTGCTTTTTTCTCCTGGTGCCCTTCCATCACAGCATTCAAATTCGTACGTTGCCATTTGATGAGATAGATAAAAAAATATTTGATTTATCAAACTAAATATAGTAATCAGCAAAATACAAATGTAATGTATATGTAACGATACGTCCCATTTTTTTAACTGTAACGGTAACGAGTTCCTTTCTCACATATGGAACTTGTAACGGGAACGCGTTCCAAACATCAGAAGGAACGAGGAACGAGCTTCAGTTCCTTTTTTTTGAGGAACGTGTACAACACTGAAACAAACCTTCATCGTCGCGAAGATCCATGCTTCAACGTGCGCCGAGAGCAGGCGACGTGCGGCGGTATCCACACTCGTAGTGTTTCCAACATCGGCCGCACGGTGGCGACTCTGTCCGATCTATAAATAAATGTATATAAAAAGTTATATAAATAAATAAATCAAAAGAAAAAAGAAAACACAAGGAAAAAGGGAGGAACGCAGAAGACGCGCGCTGCTACCAGTTGTAATCATGAACTAGCTCGCCTGCATCGTCACATTGATCCATTACATTTCTTCAAACGGCGGGCTCTTTTATGTGTCCTAACGACGTTAACAAACAAGCCATCATCTGCGTTAACCTCATAGCCGCTTCAACGTGCCGAGCTCGGTACCTGTCTTTCTGCATCAAAGAAGGCATTTTTCCTGCCGAAGTGGAGAGACTATTTGGGTCTCTCCACGGGACATGCCAGTAGCCGTCCACGGGAACTGGAAGCAAGTCCGGCTTCTCTATCGCTACCTCAGAGTGCTGTGTATGTATGGCGGCGTCACACCTTCGGGAATTCGAAAACACCGGGAACATCTACACCTGGTAGCTCAGGTTACCGAGTTCTTATGGCAACGTGTAAGAAGCGGGTTGCCGAGGAGGTCCCGTGCACAAGTGTCCGTCCAGGGAGGCTTGTAACTGTACTGGGGGACGTCCAGCTACCAGAAGAAGCCGCAATGATCCTGGAGAAGGGCCCAAAGTTCAGCGTGGAACCACACCTGGCTCCTCAAGAACTTTTGGCTGTGGCGTGTCGAATTTCTGAAAAGACTGGTTCCGATTAATGGGAAAAGTGTGTTCTAGAGGGGGTGGATTGTTTAATGCGTTGTTCCAAAGCGTCACCATCATCTAATGGGAGTAGCTTGAGCAAAGTAGTTTTGTTTCTTAAGAAAAATAAACTGAGCCTACGACAGGCAGATAAGGAGAAAAAAGGGGGGGGGGGGGGGGGGTGTCATGCTCCAGGACGTCTTTGGGACTAAGTCTCGCCGTCCCTCAACCCGAGGAACGTTAAGTGTGCTGCTTTGAAGTTGTGCGCTGATCTTGATTTTCTCAACCTGAAAGAGGACATTAAAAAAAGCAATGTAGGGTTCTGGATGCCTTTTTTACGGTTAAAACCCACAAGGAGGGCTCGCCCCGTAGGACCATTATTTCCGAAAGAGGGAGTCGGCAGAGGTAGGTCAGCGAATACCTAGAAATTACCTGCCCTGCAACTAGATGACTCATTGTTGGTGAGAAACTCAGAGGCAGTAGTGGAGTACTTTTCTAGTGTTACCCAGGCGGGGAAGGGTGCGTTTTCTATCGACGTAGTTGGTTTGTTTTATTCTGTACCACATGGGGGAGGGCCTTTTTGCATCGGTGCATGGGTGCATTGACAGAAATGGTGTGCTAAAGTTTCAGAATGCTAGCGGTGTCGGAGTTGATGGTTTCATGGAACTGCTAATGTTTTATCTCCAGTCGACGTCCGTTCAGTATGACGGCGTTCTTTTTTTACAAAGGGACGCTATTTGTATAGGCGCATGCGTTGCTCCCGTGCTATGTGACATGTTTAGCCAAAACAGATCAATCCATTAACGAGAGTTTGGACGCGAGTAGGGTCAGCAGGGTTTTTAGATTCGTGGACGACTTTCTGGTGGTAACTGAAAGGCCGGGAGGGATTTCTGAGGACAGCGTTGAGGATACAGTGCTAGATGTTCTCACGCGACGCTCGGGGGGCTTGAAGTTTACGCACCAACTCCGCGATCGCATGTACTTAAAATTTCTAGATCTCAAATTGAAGTTTACCGAGGATCACGTGTGTTGGCTTTACTACCTACGCACAAAGAAAGGGATCTTGCCTTACGACTCCGCCCAATAGAAGCTGGTTGAAAGGGGAATAGCGTCATCGTGCATGCAGGCTGCTCTAGAGGAGTCGTGCCACCATACGCTACAGGAGAGCTTTGGCAAGCAGGTGGAAAGGCTTGGGGCCGCGGGGCTCCCAGCATCTGTTCTGTTGGGGGTGGAGGAGAAATTACAAAGGAAGTCAGAAATGGGGCCCCATCAACCCAAAGAAAGACCGAACAAAAGACCACGAGTGATCTCTTATGTGCATAAAATATCACACAATATGAAAAAGATAGCCGGGCTGTACGACGTGCAGGTCGTCTTTTCGCCGCCTAGTAAGTTGTCGCAACTTTGCCCCAGAGTGGCTGACAGAGGGAGCAGAAATAACAAGTGTTCAGTAAAACCCAGAAATCAGTATGCTGATTGTGCAGTAGGAGTGGTGTACCGAATACCTTTGAGCTGCGGTCGGGTATACATCGGCCAAACTGGCCGATGCGTCAACGACTGTGCGCGCGAACATGCCCTGTTGCTGCGCTCAACGACGGGAGGACATCTGCCTTTACACTGTGCCACTTGCATGAGTCAGCCGAATTTCGAAGATATCACGATTGTGGGGAAAGGGAGTGACAAAACTGCGAGAACTGCTGGAAACGTACTTGATAAGAAAGGAGAGAGATTTATTTTTTATTTTATTTTTTTTTATTTAGAGGATACTACAAGCCATCGAAGGCCCAAGTAGGTGTGGGATACAACATATACATTCACACATAAAACGAAAGCAAATAACACGACATTAAAAGGTTTACAACTAACTAGCAAATATACAGGATATATTATTTAAAAAAAAGGGGAGGGGGGGAAAGCAAGCATCAAGCAGTACGTAATTCCATCATGCACTAATACAAAATGACCTATCCAGATGTAGTATGAAGGTTTATACAATCCTAATGTCCATGCGAAAAAGATGAAGGTGCAGCAATGTACAAAGCAAAACATGTTAGTTATCAAGACGCTCGAGACCTTCTACAAAGTTGGTGTCGATAAATAGTTCGAGAGGTACACCGTTCCAGTCGCTAATAGTGCGAGGGAAAAAGCTAAACTTAAACATATTAGTACGCGCAAAAATGGGTGTTAGTGAAAACTGATGTCTGTGCCGCGTAGCTCTTGACGCTAAAGGGGAAATATATTGTGATGGGTCTATGCGAGTCTGTCCTTGCTGAAGATGAAACAAGAATTTCAACCGCGCTAGTTTCCTTCTGGCCTGAAGAGTCTGTATTCCGTTAGCCTGCATAAGTTGAGATGGTGAATCCAGCCTTCTATACTTTCCGTAAATAAACCGAACCGCTCGACGTTGCACCATCTCCAACTTCTGGATATCTTTCTGAGTGAATGGATCCCAAACGATATTTGCATACTCCAACTTGGATCTGACTAATGAATAATACGCATGTAGCTTAACCTGAATCGGAGCGTCGTTCAACTTTCTTTTAATGAAACCCAACTTCCTGGATGCCGAAGTACAGATATGTTTTATATGAGGAGACCAAGAAAGTGTGTCCGATATAGTTAAACCAAGATATTTACATTCTCGCTCCACAGTAACCGGGGTGTCCGCGATATTATAAATGTATTCAAAGGGTTGCTTCTTTTTTGTAATACGTAAAAGTGTTGATTTAGCAGAGTTAAGCTTCATTTTCCACGTATCGCACCATGATACAACGGAATGCAAACTATGATCTAGCAATAACTGATCCAAGCTCGAAGTTATTTCTTTAAAAATAATGCAATCGTCGGCAAAAAGACGTATATGGACACCTGCGTCAATGATTGAAACAATATCATTTATGTACACCAAGAACAAAAGAGGACCTAAAACGCTCCCTTGGGGGACCCCTGACGTTACAGGCAGAACTGGAGAGATGCAACCTCCGACGGAAACAGACTGTGTGCGATGTGACAAGTATGCAGCAATCCAGTTAACAAAACCATGTGGAAGACCAAGCTGTTCAAGTTTAAAAAGCAGTTATTCATGAGGCACCTTATCGAAAGCTTTGCTGAAGTCCAGGAAAAGCACATCGATTTGACCTCCCCTATCGAGGATTTGCGCAAACTCATGGATGGTAGTGACGAGTTGGGTCGTAGTTGACAAGCCTTTGCGAAAGCCATGTTGAAATTCTGTTAGAAAATTACGACTGTCCAGCAGTTCATTGATTTGGCTGCAGATGATATGCTCTATTAATTTACACGAAGAAGAAATCAAGGAAATTGGACGGTAGTTCTCAACTGCTAGGCGATCCCCTTTTTTGTGCACAGGTACCACTATGGCAGTTCGCCAATCATCTGGCAGCGAGCTGTTTGAGTATGATGCACGAAAAATAATGAGAAGATAATAGGCTAGGGACTCAGCGTACCGTCGTAAAAACGTGTTTGGAATCTTATCGGGACCAGCACTTGTTTTCGTTTTCAGTGACAACAGCAAAGAAACTATGCCGTAATAAGTTATGAACTCAGAGTGATAGTTTGATGTGGTGGAAATCACATAATCATGGTTACGGATATCGGAAAAAACCGACTGAAAATACTCATTGAAATGGCACGCTATAACACCAGGATCAGTTGAGACAGTGTCATTCACCACGATTTGCTCAACAGGCTTATTTGTTTCAGTCAAGTAGCGCCAAAACTTTTGGGGGTCATGTTTAAGATAGTTTAGAAGCGTACCGGAGAAGTAGTTGTTTCTAGCCACTGCAATTAGGCTACGAAGATCGCTCTGCTGATTGGTGACATCACAGTTAACTGGCCTTGATTTCTTCGCTCGTTTTATCCTGCGTTTGAGATGTATGATGTTTCTGTTAATCCACGGATTATTACGATTAATACGCTTGTATTTTGTAGGTACAAATTTGTCAAGGCAGTATTCACATAAGTTCTTAAATTTTAGCCAAAGGGCATCAACATTTGTATCAGTGAAATTATCAAGATTTATGTCAAGATAATCGAGTATGCTAGTATCGTCAGCTCGCGAGTAGTCTTTGGAAGGTGAATATATAACTCTTTTTGTAGGTGAAAAGCGCTCAAGTAAACAAGTCAAGAGGACCAAATAGTGATCAGATATACCCTGTTCAACAGATATGGTGCAATCACTAAGCGAATTGTTTACGAAAACAAGATCAAGAATTGAGTGACTTGTACCATGTACTCTGGTTGGATCCTGAACTAACTGCGTCAGATCAAAGGCGAACATCATATCAAAAATAATTTCAGTTGCAGAAGAAGAACCACACATATTCGGCCAGTCAACGGACGGGGTATTAAAGTCACCAGCCAGGATTATTTTATGGCTGCTAAATTTAAACAAGTGGTCAAATAACCTGCACAAGTAGTCAGGAGTAGCAGAGGGGGGTCGATAAACAGTTCCTAGGATAACAGTGTTGCCCCAACAGTTAAGGCGTAGAAACAAGCTTTCATGATTTTCTATTTGGTGCTAGTAAGAGTTCGGTGTATTTACTACATAAAAAACAAATGGCTTACCTTGAGCGTTGATGTGATAACGGTGTCGTTGTTTACTTGGGGGTTCGTTTTATTAAACGTTAAGTTGAAGCTCAGCGCTCGTCTTGTGTTTTTTGCGCGCTGCTACCAGTTGTAATGAACAGTGAGCAGCTAAGGAAACCAGGCGTAGCTTGAATTTCTCCCCCCAACTTGCAAGCCAGTCCGCCAGTAAAGAATATGACACTGACATAATTTTGGTGGATCAGTAGTTTTCATTTATCGGGCAGAAGTAGACTGAAGAGAAACACCAACCGTGTTTTCCTCGCCGCAATAACAAACTACCCATCACCGAACCCTCGATCTACGTCGGCATGGACCGAAAGCTAACCGTTGGGATCCGATTTCATTACTGAGCATATAAGCTTTAAAATGCATTAGCCTGAAGAGCGTCTGCTTCAAAGAGCGGGCAATTTTTTATAAAAAATTTCCGGACATTGCTTTTAACTCATATAACGCCCAGTTCTGAATCTTAGCACCTTATCCGAATCTCTAGAGCTACATTCGGGTGGAGGCTTGACACTTGTGTCGTTGTGTCGTGTTGAACACCAAGAAACAGATAGCCACTGCATGACACCTTCCCAGCGTTTCAGACACTCTTTCGTTCAGTCTGACGACCGCAAAAACATCTCTAGATAGCGCCGAGAGCAAGTAGCCTACGCCCCACCTTGCCACTGAGCCGAGCGTCGGCAACAATGGGCAATATGCTATCAGACCAGCGAGATGCATGGCCACGGTCACTAAGGTTTCTTGGTTTCGTAGGCGAACATCTGCCTGCGCGACGACAAGGGGCTCACGCGGTAACGGTGCATCGAGGGCCCGGCTCCGATCGACGAGCGTGGCATCACCGCCCCGTCATCGGTGGTTGAAAAGCCTCGCATCCCTGCCAAGTCATCGGTGGGCGTCCCCACGTGCCTGATTACGGTCAGCGCGCTTCGGAACGGGCTATCGCCAGCGTCTGTCGACTACTTAAGCCCCTGTCGACGAACGGCACTCCGCAGACCAGCGAGATGCATGGCCACGGTCACTAAGGTTTCTTGGTTTCGTAGGTAAGCCTGACTACTCACTGTTTCGTTGTGGGTGGGCGTTTACATCTCGCTGGTCTGCATTCTCTCTTTTTATTGTTTGCTGAGTGATCTTTATAATGGAAGAAAAAGGTGACTGTTCGTCATGTATAAAGCCTGTGGCCCCTGATGGTGCGTGCTTGAAGTGTGCAGAGTCCACGAACCATTACCATACGGGGAAATGTTCCGGAATAACGACCAAAGCATTGAAGACGATGACGTCAGAGAGCATATCCCGGTGGCGGTGCGGGACGTGCTAGCTGCATGCAGAGCGCCAGCCTATGTCTCCTGAGGAATTGGGGAGTGTGTCAGGACAAAGATCCCAGGAGGGGTGCCTCGGAAAACTAGTGCAACAGAACGATGCTATCAATCGTAAACTGACAGCCCTCCTGATTAAAATCGACGCAATTGAAAAGTCGCTGGAGACTCAGACTGATAAAGGTAATGAGTTGATGTCTAAGATTGAAAACCAAGGGAGGACGATTGAGGGCATTGAAGAATCTATGAATACCCAGTCAGCAAGGCACCAAGAGCTGATGACTAGACTGGACAGGCAAGATAAAACAATTAAGGGTCTAAATAGAAGGTGAATCAATTATAAGAGAAAATAACTCAAAGGGACGAAGAAATCTGGGCACTAAGAAAGGCCGTCGACAATGCGGAACAATATTCCCGAAGGCAGAGCATCGAAATTCACGGAGTCACTCAACAACCCAACGAAAGCCTGTTAGAGGTAATTAACGACATTGTTACTAAGCTAGGCGTGCCACAGCTCGCAACCACTGACGTTGAGGCTGCCCACAGACTAAGAGCAAAGGAAGGTAGGCCAGCACCTATCCTGGTGAGGTTCACTGAGAGGCGCACGAGAGACGTTTGGGCGAAAAAACGAGTTAGTCTTAGGAGTGAAAACATTTACATTAATGGAAACTTAACCCGAGAAATCAAGAATTTGTTGTGGACAACAAAGGCGTGTGCCAGAGAAAAAAAAAACACAAGTATACATGGGTAAAAAATTTAAAGATTTTTGTGAGACAGAACGAAGGTGCCTGAGTAATTCAGATTGAGAGCGAAAGAGATTTCGCTAAAATTAGATAATCATGCAGTCTTCCTTTGAGTCTTTTGAGGAATGGGACGCTTACACAAAACAGTCAATAGCAAAGGACGGTTGCGTGAATACAAAGTTAAGTTTATTACATGTAAATGTGCGAAGCATCTACAAGCATTTTGATCAGTTAATGGTGCTTTTGGCGGGCCGGCTTCCTCTCCTTGATGTGCTTATACTAACCGAGGTAAATTTACACGAGGCATCTTGTGCGTCCTTTAGTCTAATAGATTTTCATTCCTACAATATATGCAGAGAAGGCAGAAGGGGTGGGGAAATCTTATTATACATAAATAACAACTGTTTATCCGATAGAATTGATGTTAAATTGGATAATGCAGAAATTTGCGCGGCAGTCGTAAATAAGGATAAGTTCTCCTATGTAGTTTGTGCCGTTTACAGACCACCCAGTTCCAATTTAAACATGTTTTGTGATGAATTATCGAAGCTGCTTCCGAAATTCGATAACAATAAATATTTAGTTCTTGCGGGATATTGATCCTAATATTGATGTTTCGAATGAGTGTTGTGCTGGAGTGTTGTGCTATCTTGACACCATTTCTGCTTTTGGGCTTGAAAATGTTATTCAGGATTATACACGGGAAGAACATTATGGTGATAAAATAACAAAGACATGCATTGACCACATAGTTACTAGAATAAGCAATGTAAACACATTGTCTGAAGTAATTAAGCAGAAGCTTGCTGATCACTATGTAACGGTTCTTTCAATATTGGGGGAAGATATACTTGGAAATCCATCAGTGGAGGACGAGCATAAAACTATACTAGATAGCAACAAAATTGATAGTTTTATTCAGAGGTACGATTGGAATTTCTAGCTAGACTATGATCACCTAACAGTCTACGAAAAGCTGGTTCACCAATTACAGGATATTTATGCAAGCGCTACTAGAAAGGTGAAATTAAAAAAAAAAAAGAAGGCCCGAAAATATTTGGATAAATCCGGAAATATTAGGATTGTGTCATCAGAAGGAGAGTCTTTGGAAGCGATGCAAACAAAATCCTGGTGATATGCTTAAAAAAGAGTTCCGTGAAATACGCAACAAAGGTTACAGCTATGATTCGTTTGGCGAAACGAAGTTTATTGTTTAAACCAGTTTACAGCTTCGACTAGAAATCCGAAAGAAACGTGGAACTTCGTTAACCAAATAATTGGCAGGAAAAATAAAAAGTATTGATGATACGATACAAAAACATTTTAAAGAATCTAGTTCCTACAGCGAGTTAGCAGAAATGTTCAACAAAATCTTTATCGACGACGTAAAAGAAATTAAAAATAATATACCGACGACCAGCTTAAATGACGTTTCCCCAACATGCTGCGTCAACTCAGCTTATCTTCCAGATATGACAGAAAGTGATTTGTTGCGTACCGTCCACGCTATGCCAATAACAAAAACGCCAGGAATCGACAATATTCGAGTTAGAGACATGCGCTACAATTTCGATAAAGCAACACACATTTTGCTTAAAATAGTGAATGACACACTGCACACCGGAAATATTCCTAAGGGTTTAAAAGTATATGTGATAAGGCCGTTATGCAAAAAAGGAAAGCAGCAAGAGGTCGGGAGCTACAGGCCCATATCAATCCTACCATTCATGACACACGTAATCGAAAAATGGGTTCAAATAGCAATGAATAATTTTTGCGACAAATTTTCCCTGATAAGCACTCTGCAGTACGGCTTTCGACAACAGAAAAGTACCATTGCTCTGCTGGAAGATTTCGCTGACTGCATTACCGAAACACTCGATAAAAGCAAAATAGCCCTAGCTTTTCTCATAGACCTGTCAAAGGCATTCGATACCATCGATCATTCGTTATTGTTGAAAAAATTATATAGTATGGGGTTTCGAGGTCCTTTTTATCGGTTTTTTTTTAGAATTACTTCAAGGATAGATTCCAAATGGTTAAGATAATTAATGATGTTAGCAGCCCGGCTCAAGTTCGATTCGGGGTGCCACAAGGAAGTACTTTAGGACCTATGTTGTTTGACATTTATATGAATGGGTTAAGATTTCTGCCCCTTCAGTCAAAAATGTTTCAATACGCGGATGACACCGTATTAGTTTTGCCATATGAAAAGTATGATGAAGCAATTTCTGTTTTTCAAAGAGACATTGATATGATAATTAGATGGTTGGCTGCTAATTGTATTTCTGTGAATGTTGCAAAAATGAAACTAATGTGTTTTAGAAATCCGCACAAACAGATTGTAATATCTCCAAATATTTGCTTGCACTCGGTACAGTGTCTGGACTGTAGCTGTAAACCTTTAACATACTACAGTTCAGTTAAATATTTAGGCGTCTTTGTTGACGAACACATGCTGCGGAATGCGCAGGTGGAATCTGTTGTAAAAAAAAAAAACTACGCGTCATATCTGCGTATTTGTATAAACTCAAAAGTATGAGCAGCTTGAAGATAAGATTACTTGTGTTTAAATCTTTGGCGGAAGCTGCATTACGGTACGGTATTACACTGTGCGGTCATTGTTCAGAATACAAGACAAGAACGATAGATTGGATACTAAAACACATGATAAACAACATATCATATGGGACTTCATATCAAGTATTGGAAACTCAAGAGAAAGCTAAAGAGCTGGGCATCCTGTTTTTTAAAAGCTTTTTTACATACGTAGCAATAACAAATATTATTTTAGTAATTCCTACAAAACTGCCTTAAATAAAAATAGAGATTTGAGACGTACTGAAAGATACGTCATTCCGAAAATATACACTCTGTATGGAAAGAAAAATAGAAATCATTACATTCCTTCCTTATTTAACGAACTCCCAGAGTCCCTTATAAATATAGAATCCACTAGGGTACTAAAAAGGAAACTAAGGAATTGGTGTCAAGCATCTGATCTGTAGATATCGTAGCCTGACCGTTGGAGATATTTCGTACTTTTATTTCATGGTTGCATAAGTAGACTTGGCAATAAGCACCTATATGTCATGCTCTAAAGTGTTCCTTTTTGTATTTATTTGTGTTGCTAATTTTGTGTTCCTTTCATTTTTGTGTGTGCTGCGGAGTGTTTTCTTTCTTTTTTTTAACAACATGTATTTTATTTGGTCGCCTGGCCCCACATACAAGCAAAATGCTGCTTTTGTGGGCCAGCTCTTTATTTTGTATGACTTGATTTGAAAATAAAAATTGAATTGAATTGAATGAAACACAGGGCACTATGGAACTATACTGGATATAAAGTCGTTAGGGTGTGTGGAAGGGAGTCAGGGTGCCAGGACTGTGATTTGGGAATGCGGTATTGTGTATGAGGTCAGAAATCCAGGCAGGTTTAGAGATACAGCAAATGAATGTGGGTAGGTTGGCATTGGAGGCACATGGGAATACACCAAATGAGGGAGTACAGGGGGATATGGGTTGGGCATCTTTCGAGAGTAGAGAGGCGATCAGTAAAGTAAAATTTGAACAAAGACCGGCTGAAATTGAGGATACACAGTGGGCAGCGAAAGTGTACAAGTATCTATATATGAAAAGTCTCAACAATAAGTGGACAAACTGAACCCGCAAGCTGAGATTTATATACATTCAACGAGATGGTGCCGATCAGAGCATATCAGTAGAAAAGGGAGTAAAGGAAGCAGAAAGAAAATTGGGGAAAGAGAGAATGCAGGGGAAATCAGTTATAACAATATAGAGGGCACAAAAACAAGAAATAAAGAAGGAACAGCTGTATAATAATTCAGTGGGGAGCTCTTTATTGTTTGAAGCTAGAACGGGCCCGAGGTGCCACGAACGAAAACGTATAGGGCTAAATTCCAGGAAGTAGACACTCGGTGTGACGTATGCAACCCCGAAAGGGAAACTTTAGAACATGTAATTTGAAGGTACACGGGGCTTCGTCCCACCCTCTTGGGAAGATGACTACGGAGTTGGAAGGGGCACTGGGTTTTCCGGACATGGATGGACGAATGAATAGGGAAAGAATTGCGGTAACTAAGAGGAGATTGAAAGATTGGTAGAAGAGATCTAGACAAGAATAAAAAAATACAGAAAAAATAAGCAAACAATTCAATATAAAAGAGTGGGGGGGGGGGCTGTTATAACAAAATTCATACAAATTAAAAAAAGCGAATGACGAGATGTTAGGCTAGGTGGCGCAAGCTGCCCCCAGTGGCAAAGGGTATAGCCATTACCATCCATCCATCCATCTAGAGTTCCTGTATCAACGAGGTAGAGGGGCTTAGAGTGATAAACCGGAAGTTCGGAAGTGGTACCCCCCCCCCCCCCCCCGGTTGCCGCCATGTTGTACGCAAATGTGACCACTCGTCACGTGACCTCCCAAGAGCAGTGACGTCACCGGTAATACAATGCACTCTTGATGGAAAACATATTGCTGCAATAAAACCTACTAAAGAGAAAAATGTGCAGTTAATCTCTGCATACACCAAAACAGTTGTTCTTATAGCAAGTCGAATAGCTTTGAAGAAGGTGACTGCAACGATTTATTCATCCCTACACTTAATAAAACGGTATCCTCGTAGTTGAAAATGAGTGTGCACTTCGCACTCACAAAAAAGGAAGAAAAGCGATCGAATGTAGAATCGTCGATTAGCACAAAAGGTTAAATATCGCAGACCTTCCTCACTAAAAGTTGCTATGGTTGTTCAGTGACGCAGGACTGAAACAACTTCCCCTAGGCCCTAACGCGACGTATACCTTTCGCTTCGATTCTCAGACATTCCAACGTTAAAACGAAGCTAAAAAAATGCAAATATTTTATGCCTGAAGTTATATTGTAAAATTGTTGATAAGTGCAAAGCGTAAAGATCGCAGGAGCTTCCTCGCTAAAAGTTGCTGTGATTATGCAGTTACCTAGGGCTGAAACGAATTCCCCTAGGCCCTACATCCGACGCATACATTTTGCGTCGATTCTCAGGCATTTCAACGTTCAAACAAAGCTAAGAGAATCCGAAATTTCATTCTAAAAGCACTCAAAGTTCTATCGATTCTCGAACACACCCCGGAATCCGAGCACCGGTACGGCGATACGGCTGATGATGTCTCACAGGTGTTAATATCCAGATGATCCAGAGCGATCTTGCGCAAAAAGGGTATAAAGTCTCATTCCTTCATATTTTCACATTATACCTGCATCAGCGAGCACTAAGAAGCCCGAAGTCGTCGGAAAGCAGCTGCACATCACGGCTACCGCGCACCGAACAAACTTGCATCCGCCAGCTCTGGGCGCTGTCATCTTACCGGTGACGTCACGGTTCTTGGGAGGTCACGTGACGAGTGGTCACATTTGCGTACAACATGGCGGCAACCGGGGGGGTGCGACTTCCGAACATCCGGTTTATCACTCTAAGCCCGTCTACCTCGTTGGTATATACTATATAGCTACCTACGGTTGCAGAGTTGCGCATTCAGCCTCGGAGGGTGGCCGTAGTGCCGGCTTTCCTGCACACCCTGGATGCGTTGCTCGTCACGTGACTAAACTTGGCGAATAGCGGCGCCGCGCGCGCCGCCGCGCATGGAAAACAAAAAAAGAGTAGAATGAGGAGAAAGCAGGGGAACATACGCCGGGGCGCGAGCAAAGTCGGCGGAGCGACCGTAAAGGCGCATTCACACTGAGCAAAAAACGCGCGCGGCCGTCGACGTCGACGCCGGCGTCGTAAAATACGAAGCAGTCACACAGGGCCACCCGACCGCGGAGTCTTCTCGGGGAATCTCGCGTTTGTCGAGCGAACACTGAATTTTTTTATTCGTCTGCTTCGCACGATTGTTGTTGCCTTGCCTTCGTGATTGCATATGCGGTGGGAGACAACCGTCTTCACTGAAAGGACAACAGCGATAATTATGTACACGTTTACACTCCGGTTATATGCAGCATTGGCGAAAGGCAGGGACTCGAACGGGCAGCTTAAGAAGGTGCTCTTTTGCCGCGTTCTTGTGCAAACAAAGCACGGTGCTACGCCAGCGCGTCCCAGAGCCTTCGCGTGCGTACCTTTAACACTGCACTCAGCATGTGCGAGAGTGTTTTCGATGGAGAACTGTTGTATTCCGTAGTGGTGGGTGCACGCAAAGACTACACAACACATTGGGAGTGATCGCTCCCGCACAGTCGGAGGTAGGAACACACCGCAAACTTCGGTGGCAGCTTTCGAGCAAACGATGAAGAGTAGTTTCACGGCGTCGTACACGCACATAAAACACTGCTCACACTCACATGTTCCAATCGGCTAGCGTCTTTCCACGCTGAAATGCTTCCAGCCACGTCTGGCGAGTGCATGAATCCTCCGAGCCCTCTGCCTTTTCGCCTTCATTGTGGGTCGAAAACAAGAAAAAAGCGAAAACATTTTCTAACCGGAAAGGGGCGGCACGTCACGTCCGGACGCTCGCTGATTGGCTCAAGCGCGCGCGTCGAGGGAAAAATTGGGTTCCGAGGCGTCGTCTCCCTGCGTCGTCCTCCTCGGCGCGCGACTTTTTTCAACACAAAAATAAGCAAAAAATCCACCCCACGACGCGCGTCTTTCCGCTGTGTGAATGCACCTTTAAGGTGGCTTTCTTGCACGGCGCCGGATGCTTTGCTCCTCACGTGATGGATCTGGGCGAATAGCGGCGAGGGGAAAACAAATGCGCAACTCTGCTCCACCTTCGGGGGAGCATATCGAGGAACTCTACATCCATCCAGAGCCGTGTATTGGGAGAGTTTGGCCAATAGGCGGAGCAAAGGCCGCCGCCAGCGCCGAATATTCCCCCCGCGCTTAGTGCGTGAACTAAATTTGTGACACAGCGTCGACCAATCAGGAGACCGCGACATCACAATATTGCAAACGACATCTAAAGCGTGAAATAGAAGCGTTCAACCTCGGCCTCTGTACTCTATCTCACAAATATCTGCCGTGAAGACAAAGGCACAGGCGCGTGAGCCTAGCTCAGCAAAACGCTCTTGTTTGTACGAGAACTCGTGCATAGGAGGCACTTTCCAATGTCACGCACTCGTGCCCATGCCTTTGTCTGCACTCCTGATGTTCGCTCTGGGCCGGCTTGCTAGAACAGCGTCCTGAGACTGGCTGAAAGAAAACAGTGCAAAGGGTGGGGCGCGCGAGCGTCTTGAGGCGCGGACTCCCGCTCGGCTCGTGCGCTGGCTTTGGCAGTGCTTTGTTTCCTCGTCTCAGCTGAGACGCTGTTTCTAGCAAGTCGGCCCTGGTTTGGAGCGCACGTTCGTTTATTCTACACTTGAATATTGGCGTGACTGAAACCTCACATGCACAAAGTTTTCAGTCACCGCGAGCTAAACTTTTTCACTCTAGCGACGCTAAAACGAATCAAATTAGTCGTGTCACATATTTAGAGCACACGACCACCGCTAGGGGCTGTTTCGCGGCCTGTGGTTGGCCCCGAGATGCTCGCCTATTCCAACCAATGCGTGGCCAAACTCTCTCAATAAAAGGCTCTGCATCCGTCTAGAGTTCCTTGATATGCTCCTCTGAAGGGGGAGCATACTGTAGGTAGCTATAGATAGCGCCACTGTATATGCTCCCGTAGGGAGCAGAGTAACGCCAACCGTAGCGCCCCCACTCGGCGACTAGCGGCGAATGCCAAAAAGGTTCCAACTCTTGCATTGTGCACGTATCGGGTATAGAAGAAAGCGGGTGTTTTGTAATATCTGGGCCTTTCATCGTGTAAAAACTATTTTTAATATCATAGGTAAGCACTCTAAAAGCATTCGCAGCACTTGCTATGATCTGAGCGAGCGAAGAAGTCTTGTTTTGAGCCCAAATCACCTTACGGTAGCAGACGTCGCAGCGGGCTCTGCGGAGAGTAGGCGGCAGTTCTGCGGTTCTATCGCCAACTTTTCGAGGAGTTTCCCGAGTTTTCAAAGGAACTCGTGTCAGTACAAAGGCGGGTTTATTCGGAATGTCGACGGTCCTTTTTATTAGAGCGTTTTTTTACTCTTCATTTCTAATAGAATCGTTAGGTGCTGTCGATCGGATTTGTTTACTGTTGAGGTGCATGTCATGTTGATAGCACAAATTGTCAAAGCACCTTGCTTGCTACCGTTACCAGTATTTCAAGGTGTTTCTACGGTAGACTATAGTTCTATTTTACTTGAAATCCGAAGTGAGAAGCTGGCAAAAATAACGTTGTAACATCGTCGACATTGGTCATAACGGTAATTACGATCGTGTCCTCGCCGAATTTCGACGGGAGGGATTGTACAAAACTTCTTGCTTGCTGCTTGGCGACATCTATTGAACCAGTTCCACAGGCTCCTGAAAAGATATATGTAATGTGTGTGTTAGTTGTATTAATTACCCACCAACTCGCAGCATATCGCTGAATACCGAGTCTTATTCAGTGAAATTAACTTCCATTAATTAATAAATTACCTGTGAGTCCACTGATGGAAGGACTGGAAAACTTGCCGTCGCCTCCATGAGATGCTAAATTAAATTACATAGATTTTTAACAATATCAACACTGCAATTTCAAGTCGCAGATAATAATTGGTGCGTGTGCATATTCAGTATTTAGACAATCACTGAAATGAAGTGAAGGGTCTCCGAATTCGATGACCGATATAGCCAGTGCAGGGTGACTGCTAGCCAGGGGTCCGTAGCGTGTATCACGCAGTAGTGATACACGAAAGCGTGCCGGTACGATGTTCATCGAGATCAAAACAAGAAGAGGTGCACGATTGAGCGGGATCCCTGGCTTCTGCAGCGCGAACTTTCGTTCCATGTGCTCCAAGCTAAGACGCGCTAATAAAGTCACAGATGCAGAATAACACCAGCGTATAGTCAATGCGTGACAAGCAATGCGGTATCGTATGTACGCGTAGGAAACATGATGCAGTAATCTCACGAGAGAATTTCACGGCGAGTTAGCGGCAAGCCTATACAGTAGCCGTCGATTGACGCGCACGTTTCAAATATCACGCATACAACATTCCTCGGTTCCTCGTGAAAGAGTTGCATATTCGGAACTCGCGGCGAGATGCGGTGACGTCATTGTGACGTGGCAGAAGCCGCCGCGGATGGGAAAAGCTTGCCGGCTCCGACCTAGGCGAGTTGGGCGCGAGATCAGGGAGAAGCGTCCAAAATGGCAGCGTTTTCGTTCGTGTTTAGCCGTCGGCATAGGTATTTAAACCACGCCAATGTGTTGGACATGGACGACGTTCATTTTCAACAACACTATCGCCTCTCAAAATACGTGGTAAGGTGGCTGTGCGATGAACTGCGTGGCGAACCGGGCTTGAGGCGATGGAGCCGTGAATGGACCGTCGTCCCCGTCGTGAATCCTACATCCAAATTCTACAAAGTGAATCCTAGAAACAAATGTGTTTTTACGGCAATCTGCAACCAGGAACGCAATTTACCATTACCTACAGGCTTTTACAATTATTTTGATGGGTTGCTGTGCTGCGTAGATGCAAGATAAACGCACTTGATAAAATTCAAACTAAAACAGATGATAGAAGAAAAGCAATATACATGAATGGCGCAGACTAACAACTGTGTAATTTCTTTCTCATCTTTCTTCTTCCACACCGTATTTTGACAAACAAATTGGCCGTTAGTTGTTTACACAGCAGGAGAACATGCCAGAACATTGCGACATTGTCACCTACTGTAGATAAGCAATTTAGCCAGTGCAGTATGACTGCTAGCCTAGGGTCTTTAACATGCACCACGTAGTAGTGTTACACGACTGCACGCCGGTACGATGCTCATCAACATCGAAACGGGCAGGGGTGGGGATTGAACCCAGCATCCTGGGTTCTCCAACGGACCTTTGGCTCGACGTGCTCCGAGCTGGTGTGTGCTAGCCCAGCCGGCCACCGATCCCCCGATTTAAATAAAATAAAAACCCTTCACTGCGGAGCGCAGGGAAAAATCGGAGCTACGCTGGGGAACTCGCCGCCGCCGGGGCGGTCGGAAATGTAAGAGGGGGAGTGGGAAACTCGCCGGGGCGGAGTCAAAAGAAGCTCCTCCCCTCCCTCGTGACGTGGCATTGGAGAGATTCCCGCCGGTTACTTTGCGTTTGCGATTTCTCTCGCAATGCGGGATACGAAACAGTTGTTTGCCAGCCTCATGCCGGTTACTGCAGCCAAAAGCGCAGCACCCAGGCAACTGGGTCCCTTTCAGCCGCTCAAAATACTGCAAATAAAAATCTCTGTTACGTCACGGCGCGGTGGTGGCGCGTCGGACGCACTTCCGGTCTGGGGCTGTGGGCGGAAGTGCCCATTTGAGACGTGTATTCCTGCGTTGTTTTGAAGGGAACCAGACAAAAACCTGCCTTGTTGTCAAAATGCTGCGACTGGGGCTGTACCAAGAGAGTCGAGAAAGGTTTGAAGGCCAGTTTTCATGCGCTCGGTTCGTCCGAGAACGCGGATATGTGCCGTGAAAAGGGAAAACCAGACGCCGTCGGACCAGGATTGCTTGGACGGGAAGCATTTTGGGTTAAATTCACGGATACTACTGGCCATCAAACTTACTTGTTTGGTTCCAAAATGAACGTCGGAAAACCGTCAAGTTGTACGGACCACCTGCGGACTACGTTTAGTGCGTCTTCAAGTTCAAACGGTCGCCTGATTGTTCGAACTGTCGTCTGCTCTTTCAAACGTTTCTGCTTGTCGTCTGCTCTTTTAGAGGCCCGTAGACCAAACGTGGGCCCGGTACTTCCGATAAGAATTAAGTGCAGGCTCTTCAAAGACTTAAGTTTGAAGGTTGGTAAGCAGGCTCGACGTAAATAGTAGATACAAGGAGATGTTGATCATTGTTACCAGTGGTCATCACCGGCTTGTTATGCCTGATTCACTTGGTTAGATTCTGCTTGCGATTTTCAGTATCGACGTCGACCATCTCAGCTACGGTTCACGCTTTTGCAGTCCGAGCGACGTCGCTACTGAAAATTGCGAGCGAAATCTCATCATGTGATTCAGGCTTTAGTGTACATGCTGCGGCGTCCACGCGGAATGAATCGCCGCAGATCAGATTATTCACGCGAAGTTTTGCGGTGTAACCAGCCTCGTTAATTTCGCTGACGTTTCTCAAGTAGTCAGACATCGTTAGGAGGACGTAGAATCAACAATTCCAACGCGAAAAAGAGCGCGGGGGCTCACACCGGCGCCGACAACGTGGCATTTCAATGGTTGGTTTATGGGCGACGGCGAGCTTTTTTGCCCACACCCCCATCGCGCATGCGCGGCGCCGGTGGCGTCCGCTAGGGGCGCTCCGGGCGCTCCGGTTTGTTTGTAAACATGAGTTGGTGTATACAACAACAATGCTCCCGCCGCGAAGACTGGAACCTTTTGCGAAAGCGCGGGAAAAGTTTGCCCACGTGATCGCCGTGAGCCAATAGGGAGCGCGGAGTGTCGGCAGATTCGAACATCAATCAATGGCGCTACTCTGGCTCCCTTAGCTATAGACGCTTTACACACGCGCCAGATTGAACCGCCATAGCCGCCCTTCTCTTGTTTTACCGAGATGCCGAGCCACTGAAGCGGGCGTTGACGAGCCTCCACAAGGGCCTAGGCTGGGGAGAAGGTCACAGTAACACTTAAAATGGCAATAACCGGTCCTGCTGTGGTAATGATGAAGTGGAGCGAACGGAATAATACGGAACAAAAACTGAAGGTCAGTTATGGCGGCGCCCATGCGCAGCTGCCTGAAAGCGTCTATTCGCTTGCCGCTTGCACGGCCTTTGCAGCTATAGGGAGTATTCACTGGACGCCATATTTGTGGGTGCTGTTTAGAGCGCATGCTCAGAACGAGCTCACATCAATAGGCTGCTAAGACCGGCAATCTTGAGGGTGCGGAATGCACGTTTCGAAATAACTGTGGAAGCTCGCCATCTGCACGCGCTCAGCATTCGCGCACACAGCTATGGCCACCAGCGAATACTCCCTATTCTATGCAAGGGTGATAATCCGTCGTATTACACACAGGTAAAACTCCGGAAAAATGCGTACGAAATTACTGCGGCTGGGCTCTGTCGCCTCCGGTACACGTAATCTTCATTTGCAACAGGAGTGACGGACGGCACCGGGCGAAGTTTGAAAATGGAGAACGCTTATTTTGATGTTCCTGAGAGCGCGACGAGTACAGGCGGCAACGTCGACAACACGCACCAGCGCGGACACCGCCGAGCCGCCGAGCACCCAACCACACACACGCCGAGCGACGGTTGGTTGGACAAACTTTATTTAGATAAGCTGTGTGCGTCATTTAGCCTCGTGGTTGGGTCCCACAGGCATGAGCCACTCGCCTAACCCGATCGAGCAGCAACGCAGACAGCGGCATTAAAAGAAAACGTGTTGTTGACGTCAGAATAACGAAGACGTCAAAATAAAAGCAGTTATTTTGACATCCGTGACGTCATCGGCCACACCCCCTGGACGTCAAATCGGTGCCGAAAATACGCAGCCGGAAGCAGGAGAGACAATTGCTGGATCGGCATACCCGCTCGTTCCCTGCAGTGCGAGTGCGGCCACCGGACGGGCATCTTGCATGCAGAAATTTTTTGTTTTGATAGCATCGCAGAGGCCGCCGGCAGCGTGCTAAAGACACGTTTTCTACTCGTTCATCGTCATTCGCTGAAGAAGATTTTTAAAACCCTACGCAGGTGGTGAGACTTGCCGTTGAGAATTCGCGAAAATTTTTACGAAAGTGCATTACCGCAGGAAAAAGTCACAACTATTCGAAAGCAAGTTTCGCCGGTCTCGCGGCACGATCAAAGCTTCCTTGGCACGCCGAAATGCTGCGTCTCTGTGTCTTTGCACTGTTGGATACCGATCAAGAATTGACGCCGTGTGCATGTGTTTTGCGAGTGCAATGTGCGTGAAGCCGTATGGGCCTCTGGATCAGCGTCTTACTTTAGTCTGACGACTGTATACTTGCGGCACTCGTGGTCCAGAAACGAGCTTGATCCAGCGTCCAATTGCGACAGAAAAGGGGCGGGGGGGGGGGGGGGAGGTATGTCTTTTTTTGCCGTGAGAGGATTTACAGAATACCGCGCACAACAGCTTCTCATCACTGATCAGTGCTGGCTCATTATCAACCTACCTAACCGCACTTGACGTTTCAGCGCGGCTCGCCTAATTGTGATTGGTCAACAGATTGCACACGACCAAATGCGTCACGAGCCACGTTTCAAAGATTTCCATTCTCGGCGTCTTGTACTTTTGCCTTCGAAAACCCTTCTTGCTCCACAGCGTTCCTCTGTTTGTGCTCCCATGTGATCCATTAGAGTAGATTTGGAACATAGCCATGGTTAATAGTGCGTAAGAGCACGTACAGATCCCCCTTTTTTAAATTTATACCAACTCACCGGAACAGCTAGACGATCCAAAACTCCGTCGCCGATATACGTATATGTGATCTAGAGACATATACGCTCGACACACCTTTAAAACTTTGGCGCGACGTCGATTCTTGATCGTCATCCAAGCATCCCCACTCAGGAAAATATTCTTGGTGCTACCCACAATCATTACATAAGCTCTTAAGGGGATGCTGAACGGAAATCTGGATTCCACAGAACACGGCGGCAGAAGCGTGCAATGGGATGCTACGAATACCAAAACATCACTCATACAGCGATATCTCAAACAAATAACCGTATTTTTCTAAAAAAAAAAAAAAAAAGGAGGCGCATTTGACAGGTATGTTGACGTCTTGTTTCTCCAAGAAGGGTCGAGAAGGAGAGGAAATGGCCTCACATCTTCTCCGCCTCGCCGCCTTGTGGGGGCAAAGCAGAGAGAGGAGGAAAGGAAATATGTTGACGTCACGCGCGTCGTTGGCCTTGTTCAATCGCGACCTCTTTTCCAAAAATACGGCCGTCCATTGGCGATATCGCCTTGCGAGTGGTCTTGTAGGGTCCCGCCTACTGATACTACATTGTTTTCTGAAATCGAAATTTTGGTTCAGCATCCCTTTAATGTCTCACAGTAGTGCATGGCTGGTCGTTGGTGATAATTGTCCAGTTATGTTGACAGAAAAGCTTCATTTGATCCGATTGATCTGTAAGTATAAATGCATTTTGTGTATTGCTTCCAGGTTGCAGCCCTGATACAAGAACAAACCACGGAGCAAGCAGGATCGACCAAGTGGTTTTCCTTCCGTGCAGGCCGGATTACCGCATCGAACGCAAGGACGGTCTGCAAGACATCTGTCAGCCAGCCATCACAGTCACTGCTTAAGAAGATATGCCATCCAATGGAATCGCAGTTCTGGTCCCCTGCAGTGGACTGGGGAAGGAACAACGAACCGAAAGCCCTCCAAGCGTATGAAGCCAAAGCAGTGCGACTACATGAGGACTTCTCGTGCAGGCGCTCAGGGCTTCACATTTCGTCCAAGCACCCATTCCTAGGTGCAACACCTGATGGTCTCATCGACTGCTCATGCTGTGGGCCAGGGGTTTTGGAAGTTAAGTGCCCCTACACATTCCGGGACAACTTCATCAAGGAAATGCCTGGCCAGAAGAACTCCTGCCTGTACAAACAAGGGGATGACATGATGCTGCTAGAGGACCACAGCTACTATTACCAGATTCAAACACAGATGCTGGTTTGCAACAGAGAACTGTGACTTTGTGGTGTGGACATCCAAAGACGTTCAAGACTTCAGAATTGTGAGAGACGAGCGCCTCTGCAAAGAGATTGTCGCTTCCTGTGGGAAATACTTTCAGTCTGTGCTACTGCCCGAGCTCATCTACAAGTATTGGAGCACTAGACATGCTGAGGCAGCATCACAGGCTGCAGAAGCTGCAGCAAGTGAGGAAAGTCAACCCGACAGCACATACTGCCACTGCAGCGGGCCTGAATCCGGGGACATGATTCGATGTGATGGAGTTTCGTGCGAATACAAGTGGTTCCACTTTGCGTGTGTGAACCTAAAAAGGGCTCCCAAAGCACGAAAGTGGTATTGTATGGACTGCAAGAACAAAAAATGACTGCAAGTGCATTGAAGAGCAGGTGTGCTTAGTTGACTTCCTGTGAACAGTAGATCTAACATGCCTGCTGAAATGTTTTTGTGTGCCCTTGTAGCTTGGAACTTTTCAAAAGTGTTTGCTCTGCTCCTCAAGTTTCATGCCCTATAATTGAAATCACTAAGAATTTTTACTTGAATCAGCTGAACATACAATTATCAGAGCTTTCCTACAGAGGAGAGATAGAAAATGTGCTTTTGACTGCTGGTCTACCAACTGTTTTAATGATGAACTTTGTTTTCTTCGACTACTTTTGTTTGTTCTTTTTCCTTTTCTTCAGCTACAAACAGTACAAACAATAGTAATAAGAAAAAAGTAGTTTACCATTAAAACAGTTGGTAGTCGAGCAGTGGAATGCACATTTTCCGTCTCCTCTCATTTGTATGAATGCTCCGATAATTGTATATTCAGCTGGTTCCGCTCAAAATGTAAGCTGTGAGAAGTGAGTTTATTTAGATCTAAATATATTTGACACTGATTGCCCCTTATGTGCTTGAAGTATGTTGTTCCTAATGCCATGATCACTACAAATTAACTCTGGTAAACAAGACAAAGAATGACGAGTTTGCAATTTGTAATCATTTGTTGAGCTGTTTATTTCATTCATTCATCGCAAATAAAAAATATACTCTGCGATTCAGCGACGCCGAGTGTACCAAAACCAGTTAGTAACCTGAAAGTTGAAAAATGGAGCAGAGTTGCCTTTTAAATGTGGAATGTATAATTCGTTTTTATAACGTTACATGAAGGCAACTCTGAACAGCACAGCCAATGAGGCAGTGGTAATGTATACATCACCCAAAGGGTACAATAGGTGCTGACAGGTTAGTCAAGGCAGCACATACAAGAACAATCTTGTCCAGCCCCGTGTTTGTGCCGTCTCGAGCAACCAGTAACTCTGATGGAATAGTGCTCTTCAGGATTGTGTATTTTCTTCGTACCAGCCCAATTACTCTTTCAACATGAATACGGACGTTTGCTAGCTTTCGTGTTGCCTCAACCGCAGAAGGTGCCAGTTGTGGCCGGCCTCTTGTGAAGGCAGGAATTTCCAAGCGTGCGCAGTACATGCCAACTGAGCCTGAAATCGTAAAGCCCCGGTCAGCTAGCACTGAATCACCTGGAAGCAGATTGTCCAGTACCCCACAATTCTCTGTCAAATACTTGTCACTTGTTCGTCCTCCCCAACCCTTCGATATAAATGTAATTAAACCCTGTGGGGCGATACCGATTAGGTACTTCACTGTATTGTGATGTTTATAGCTCGACCATGTCAGCGCCCTCGTGAGAAGAGACGATGGCCGAGCTATAAACACCTCAAAACAGTCCAGCACCACCGCCACTCGTGTGCCAAACGTCTCGCGAAAAGCCATTGGCATAGTCTCTCGCAAAACGTTTCTCGGAAGCCAAGCAACCCCACTGGCCATAGACGTGAACGCAGCTTCCAGCCACCTGTCGACTATCCTTGAGATGGTGGGCTGCGATACCTGGAACCTGCATAATCGTTTGGTTACCAAGATGACAAGATAAGAGGGGCTCTTCGTGCTTTGGTTTATTTTCAGTCACCAAAATAATTGAAAACACCCATACCTGTACGCCAAGTCTTGCAGTGGAGTGTTCAGACGCAGGCGGATCAGGAATACAATCATCTCCTGAAACTTTGTCAGGCAATTGCGATCGTTGTGGCTCACTCGACGTTGGATGAGCTGAAAAACGGCTAACAGAATTGCAAAGTTAGGAAGGCCAGTGTAGAAAGGGACCATGTCCTTGTTTTCCTGGAAGGCGTCCTCATCCAGGCAATGAGCTGCAAGTTTTGCTCTTGCGTCTCTCAGATCTGACATCAGCTGCCGATTTTCATCTTCTAGGAGGGCCATAGATTGCAGGGTGATGTCTGTTGTTTGGCCACAATCCTGCATTTCTGTAATATTGTTGAGATTGGTATGGTTATAACTGCACCTTCTCAACACCCTGCTGCAGGCTGTAAAAGATACTCCTAATCATATTAATATTTGTGCGGCTACAAAGCTTTCGAATACAATATGCCTCCAAAAGTTTCCGTTTATGTGGCGATGATGGTCTAAACTTCGAAAGCCAAGAAGGCGCACTCAGAATACCAAAGCACTAGTTGGGCAAGAACGCAATCGGAACAAGAAGTAGTAGTAGATGGGTTTGGAGAACGGGGACAGTATCACAGTGTTTTTTATTATCAAAGGGAATGTGTCACTAAGGCACAAAGGCTTGTTAACCACACTTGCGAGAAACCTATCATATACTAAATATACTTGCAACACTACAGGTTACGCAAAATTAAGTCAACAAAAATGTTAGCTTGAGAAGGGTATGTTGGATATGACTTCATCTTTCTTTCTGTTAGTTTAGAAGCCTGTGACTGTAACCTATCAATCCTAAGCATGCCTGAAACTGCTACAAACCTGATCCAAGGCCACAATCTGGGGACCTCTCTGTTTCCTCGTTTTCGTCCGGCATGTCCTCTTCGACAGCTAGGTCTTCTGCAGAGGCATAATTGAACAGATAAGTTCCATTTAAGAAATGATGCGGTGCCATGGGGTAGCCCCCGGACCTACCCGAGGTGCAGCAGCAGTCCTCCAGTGCAGGCTTGGCAGCCTCCACGAGCAGTGGACTTGCAGGGGCCAGGTCCTCGGTCGAGATGAGTGTGCTCTCCTTCCTGGCATCCATGCCAGAGAGCAAAGGTGGCTGACCACGAGCGGTCTGCGCCGATTTTCGTGCCTGCGCTCTTTTGTACCTAAAATACAGAACGGAAATGTCTATTTTTGTTGCATGTATAACTCCAGCCAATCATCTCACAGTCGTGAACTGGGGACATTTAAAAATGAGCAAGCACTAGGGAACTACACATTTTTGTGTTTACATGGGCTTGTACTCTTAGCAACTGAGGCTTAGGAGTGGTGCTCGATCCGGGAAGTTAATTAGGAGATATCTCGATTAGCTTCATCGTACAGGCTAGAACACTGCACGAGCCGATGTTTTCGGCACAGGCCCGGAATTATGAGTTACCCATCAGAGTCTGGACAGGGGCTTTAAGCCAGGCCCAAAAGGGGGTGGGGTGGGGTGAAGGGGTGGGGAAGGCTGGGCCCGCCAACGTTTAGGCTCGCGCCCGCGAGCTTGATTTACGGGCTGTTAACGGTTATGCCCGTGTCCGCGATGCAGTTCTCTAGTACAAACACTCTGAATTAGAGTAGACCTACGCCACAAACGCGTGGCCACTTGCACACGAAACAGTCGATGCGCGGGCGACTAAGGCCTGGCGACAACTAAAAATACCTGCGATCGGACGCCGTTCGGTCAGCTGCTCCGTCGCCGTACCCGAGCTTAAGGCTCGGAGCCCAGTCGGGATTCATGTCGTCCATGACGTACGTGGGGCGTCCTGTAAGGTGTTTTCCAGGGACAAATTAAGTGTGCGGCTCGACAACATATGACATTAACATTAATAGGAATGTCACCCTTAATTACCTGAGATGAAGTGCACACCGCACACCCGATAATGCGTCGAAGACTCGTCGACGTCGTCGCGCCGAATTCTGCGAAACCATTCGGCCCTCCTAGCAGCGCTGAGGGCCGCCGTCTTCGCACACTGACCAGTGACGACTTTTGGGATAGCAAAGAATCCTACAGTCACGAAGTTTTCATCATTTGGGGCTCTCTTGGTGCGGTTAGTACAACCGTAAACTGCACAGTTCACCATCGCCGCCAAAACGAATGAAACGACCCACAGTTGAGCGGTTCCGCAACCTCCTGAATCTAAAAAAGATGCACCTTCAAAATGGCCGCCCGACCGTAGCGCACCCTGGATTCTTTTTATCCCCTGCCTCAGCGAATACCACCTATTAGCACGAAGTATTTAGATTATATAGACCTATTTATTACACCTGGTACAAATGACCTACTGGCAATTAGTGACTTTCTAGTAAATTGACAGTTTATGGACCACTCTAAAGGCTCTGGCTGTTACTAGCTGTAGTGACTGGCTCTTTGCAGTTAGAAATAAAGCACAGCAATTCAAATATGTAATTGCTTCATGGGTCATTATTTTAAATTGTATGAGATTCACTTCCAATGAGTCTGGAAATGCTACACGACGTAGTAATTACAGCCAGTTAATGCTACACTGGCAGTTTAACGAAGAGCCAGTATTTATAAGGAAGTAGAAATAGTGTCCGGTTCAGTTTTACCTGTCGTTTCGGGGGCCTGGTTAGCCTCTAATTGCTGCAATTACTATTGGATTATATTTCTGAGTTATTTGAATGAGTAGAAACTAGATTGCCTTCCAAGGGCTATTAATGGCTCTGGGCCAATATCCTAAGCTATTTCGGGGCATATAGACCAAGCAGCTGTTTATTAGGTAGTTCCATTTGTGATAGACTTTAATGACCATTAGTGACCATCGTGATATTTGTAATGTTATGTCTCAGATTGGATTTGAATGACTATTATTTGATATTTGATTTTATTTCCTAATTATATGGCGGATTTCGTTCCAAATGACTTTTAATGACAATCAATGACTATTTGTAACTGTTTTGAGTTATTTGATTGCGCGCGGCCTGAGTTGGCTTTAAATGGCTAATTTTGGCTTTTTATCAAAATTTGATATGATAGATATGTAGTTCAAATGAATTCTAGTTACTTTTAATGACTTTTGGCCAATATTTTGAGTTCTTTCATTGTGTGCAGACTGAGCTGGCTTCATACGGCTATTATCGGCTACGTGATCATGTTTATAAATTATATGGCAGATTTGGGGTCCAAATTACTTCCGTGACTATCAATCACTATCGGTCACTTTTTCAACTTATTTGTTGTGTGCAGACTGAGTTGGCTTCCAATGGCTACTATTGGCTATACATTCATATTTATAATTATATGGCAGATTTAGGGTCCATATGACTTCTAGTGATTGTCCATGATTATCAGTCCCTATTTCGAGCTATTTGATTGTGTGAAGACTGAGTTGGCTTCACATGGCTATTATTGACTATATGATTATATTTATAAATTATATGGCAGATTCGGAGTTCAAATGACTTATACTGACTATAAATGACTATTGGTCACAATTTTGGGTTATTTAATTGTGTGCGGGCTGAGTTCGCTTCCAATGGCTACTATTGGCTATACAATCATATTTTTTTTATTTATACGGCAGATTCGGGGTCAAAATGACTTCTAGAGACTTTCAATGGCTATTAGTCACTATTTCGACTTACCTGATTGTGTGCAGACTGATTTGGCTTCATATGGCTATTATTGGCTATATTATAATGTTTATAAATTATATGACAGATTTGGGTCCAAATGATTTCAAGTGACTATCAATGATGATCAGCGACTATTTCGACTTATTTGATTTTATGCAGGCTGAGTTGACTTCCAATGGCTATTATTGGCTACACGCATCTGTTATTGACCTGTTTGGCTCGAATTGCCAAAAAAATGACTATTAGTGCTTTTTGGTCGCAATATTCTTCTATTCTATAGACCGACACGCGGAGCGGCTCTGTTTACCAACACGGCCGGAAGGCCGCGCATGCGCGGTGGCTATGTGGGCAAAAGCAACCCGGCTGTCCGTGTTTTCGCCATTGCGCTCTATGGCGTGCGCTCGTTGTTGACGTTGTAGGGACGCTTGTATCTTTATTTGTGCGTCGTATTTCTTCACAACGTATGTAGTATGGTATGCCCGACTATTTGAGCTCGTTTCCCGAGCCTGAACGGTAGCGGTATCGAAACAAACTGTGCGTGGACGGCGTTGCCTACGTGGATCCGTACGCAGTAAACAAGGCCTGCTGGACTTCCGACGTAAAGTTGCTGCCTCGGAAGTCGACGGCTCAGGTCGTCGTTTATTTAGTTTTTTCGCCAAGCCAGTTCACGGCCGACACGGTGCAGGCGTACAAGTCTCTCGAGGTCTACGATTACATCGAGTCGGTTTCCGCACTGCCGGCGGGATCCGCAGACTGTGGGCCTGCGGAAGTGTCTGTATTCATTGGTTGATTAAATTCACAGAGCGTCTTCAAGTCAAGGTATGATATTTTTCATACCCTCATGACCACAAGGCACTACAACCAGTAAAGGTTTGTCCGTTCTGAGTCTTGGCGGTAACAGGTTACAAGTAACGGCGTTACCAAGAACGCGTTACTTTTTTCAGTAACGTAGTAATCTACACGTTACGTTTTCGGCACAGTAAGGGGTAACGCACTTAGGTTACTATTTCAAGTAACGTAGTTACGTTAGTCGTTACTACTTACCAAGTTTTAAAGAAATTACACTTCAATTGTTTCCGTGTTTAAGGCGTCAAGCCATGTTTTTCTTTGCGTTTTTTCTCGTAAGTATTTAGGTGAAACTGTAAAAAGAGATAAATTAATTATGTTCAGTTTCTGCATGAACATAATGTTTCTTGATATATGACCTGTATCATCAAAGCCGTGAAATGTGTTAAAGCATAATTTAAAAAAAGTAACGCAGAAGTAACGTGCCTTACTTTTTATCGGTAGCGGTAACGCGTTCCTTTTATTTTTAGATAGCGTAGCTCACTAACGCGTACCTTTTATTTGCAAGTAACAAGTAACGTATTTCGTTACTTTTTTTTTGGTAACGCCTACAACCCTGCCGTTCTGTCGCCAATTCCCTTCTGCTGGGTAGCACGGGCGTAGCGAGCCTCCGACGAGCGCTTGGCCGGGGCGTTGTGCGCGAACACCGTGGGAACAAAATCCGGGTGGTCTCGATCAGACAACGGTTTCCTTGCTCATAAGCAAGCCTCGGGACGGAGATTGAAATGGAAGCCGCACTTGCCTCCAAGAAAGTGTGTGCTGCACAAACGGTCGTTCGCGCGAGGCGACCATTCTTTTCGATCCACGGATATTATCCACCTTCTATGCCTTTCAGAGTCTGCCGGGAACTAGTGGGAACTCATTCCGCTGCTTTTCTTGTACATTTCGGTGCAATTAACGGCAACACAGCTTCGCGGCAGGCTGAAATGCTATGACGCCCATCTGAAACGTGTGCGCGTTTGCCCACACCCCCCGGCTCCGGCGCGATCGCAGCGCCGCCGCAGCTCCGTGACGTCAAGCCCGCGTGTCGGTGTATACTTATGAATGAAAATGGCTTTAAGTGGCTATTGTTAGCAATTGCTTATCATATTAACAATATCACCTTAAATCGCTTCAGAATGAACATTAGTGACATTTAGTGACATAGCATTCATGATGTTTGAATATGAATGGACTCAAGTGTCTACAATTATTGGCTATGGGCAGTTCTTGGCCAAATCAGCTTGAAATGGCTATACATGTCTATCAGTGACTATTATTAGCAATTTATGCAATTGGAGTCTGTATAGATTTGAATGACTTCAACTGGATAGTATTGGCTATAGGCATCTATTCTTGGCTTGGTTGGCTTGGATCGGCTATTATTGGCTATAATCATCTGTTCCTGACTTGGATGGCTTGAATTGGCTACAAATGGCTTAAAGTGACTAGTATTTATAATTGGCAGCTATTTCTTTGTCTATAAACTGAAATGGCTTCATGTGGCTAGTTTTGGCTATCACAATATATTTTTACCAGACTGGCTTCAAATGGCTATGAATGGCTATTCGTGGATATAGTTGACAATTCTATGCTATTTCAGTGATTATGACTGAAAATGACTTCAAATGGCTGTTATTGGCTATTAGCATGTATTTTTGTTAGATTGGCTTAAAATGGCTATACATGTCTATCAGCAACTATTATTTACAATTTATGCAATTGGAGTCTATATAGATTCGAATGACTTCAACTAGATATTATTGGCTGTAGGCATTCATTCTTGACTAGGTTAGCTTGGATTGGCTATAATCATCTGTTCCTGACCTGGGCGGCTTGAATTGGCGACAAATGGCTTAATGTGGCTAGTATTTATAATTAGCAACTATTTCTTTGTCTACGAACTGAAATGGCTTCATGTGGCTAGTTTTGGCTATTACCATATATTTTTTACCAGACTGGCTTCAAATGGCTATGAATGGCTATTCGTGGATATAGTTGACAATTCTATGCTATTTCAGTGATTATGACTGAAAATGACTTCAAATGGCTATAATTGGCTATTAGCATGTATTTTTGTTAGATTGGCTTAAAATAGCTATATCAGCAACTATTATTTACAATGTATGCAATTGGAGTCTATATAGATTCGAATGATTTCAACTGGATATTATTGGCTATAGGCATCAACTCTTGACTTGGTTGGCTTGGATTGGCTATTATTGGCTATAATCATCTGTTCCTGACCTGGGCGGCTTGAATTGGCTACAAATGGCTTAATGTGACTAGTATTTATAATTAGCAACTATTTCTTTGTCTACAAACTGAAATGGCTTCATGTGGCTAGTTTTGGCTATTACCATATATTTTTACCAGACTGGCTTCAAATGGCTATGAATGGCTATTCGTGGATATAGTTGACAATTCTATGCTATTTCAATGATTATGACTGAAAATGACTTCAAATGGCTATTACTGGCTATTAGCATGTATTTTGTTAGATTGGCTTAAAATGGCTATACATGGCTATCAGCAACTATTATTTACAATTTAAGCAATTGGAGTCTATATAGATTCGAATGACTTCAACTGGATATTATTGGCTATAGGCATCAACTCTTGACTTTGTTCGCTTGGATTGGCTATTATTGGCTATAATCGTCTGTTCCTGACCTCGGTGGCTTCAATTGGCTACAGATGGCTTAAAGTGACTAGTATTTATAATAAGCAGCTATTTCTTTGTCTACAAACTTAAATGGCTTCATGTGGCTAGTTCTGGCTATTACCATCTATTTTTTACCAAAACGGCTTCAAATGGCTATGAATGGCTATTCGTGAATATCTATTGAATGGCTATGCATGGCCATTCATAACTATCTATTGAATGGCTATGAATGGCTATTCATAAATATCCACAATTATACATGCTATAACCATTGCTAGCCCATTGAAGCAAATCTGGTTAAAAATGAATGATAGTAGACAACAACAGCTACTAAAAGCAAGTCCGGTTAGTAAACACTAAAATTGCTCATAGCTATCAAGACTAGCCACTAATAGACATTTGTAGCTATTTCAAGCCAATTTGATAAATAATAAATGCTTATAGTCAAAAGTAACCACTTGTAGCCAGTTTCGTCCATAAACACTGAAATAACACATAATTGTCAATTATACTCTCTAATAGCCATTGCAAGCCATTTGAGGCAAATCTGGCCAGAAATGGATGTTAATAGCCAACAATAGCCACTAAAAGCCATTCCAGTTAGTAAACACAAAACCTGCTTTTAATATTAACACAAGTCACTACAAGCCATTTGTAGCAATTTTAAGCCAATCTAAATGCTCATAGCCAGTAATAGCCACTTGTAGCCAGTTTCATTCAAAAATACTGAAATAGCACATCACTGTCAATTATACTCTCTAATAGCCATTGCAAGCCATTTGAGGCAAATCTGGCCAGAAATGGATGCTAATAGCCAACAATAGCCACTAAAAGCCATTCTAGTTAGTAAACATAAAACCTGCTTATAAATATCAACACTAGTCACTACTAGCCATTTGTAGCAATTTTAAGCCAATCTAAATGCTTATAGCCAGTAATAGCCACTAGTAGCCAGTTTCATCCAAAAATACTGAAATAGCACATAATTGTCAATTATACTTACTAATTGCCATTGCTAGCCATTTGAAGCCAATCTGATCAGAATTAGATGATAAAAGCCAACAATAGCCACTAAAAGCCATTCCATGATGTACAGGGGGAACAGCGCACCCGCACCCTGTACATCATGAGCAACCAACTCGCCCGAACCTCTGTGTTAACAAGCCATTCCAGTTAGTAAACATAAAACCTGCTGATAAACATCAACACGAGTCACTACTAGCCATTTGTCGCAATTTTAAGCCAATCTAAATGCTTATAGCCAGTAATAGCCACTAGTAGCCAGTTTCATCCAAAAATACTGAAATAGCACATAATTGTCAATTATACTCACTAATTGCCATTGCTAGCCATTTGAAGCCAATCTGGTCAGAAATAGATGATAAGAGCCAACAATAGCCACTAAAAGCCATTCCAGTTAGTAATCATAAAACCTGCTGATAAATATTAACACGAGTCACTACTAGCCATTTGTAGCAATTTTAAGCCGATCTAAATGCTTACAGCCAGTAATAGCCACTTGTAGCCAGTTTTATCCAAAAATACTAAAATAGCACATAATTGGCAATTATACTCACTAATTGCCATTGCTAGCCATTTGAAGCCAATCTGGTCAGAAATGGATGACAAGAGCCAACAATAGCCACTAAAAGCCATTCCAGTTAGTAAACATAAAACCTGCTTGTAAATATGAACACTAGTCACTACTAGCCATTTGTAGCAATTTAAGCCAATCTAAATGCTTATAGCCAGTAATAGCCACTAGTAGCCAGTTTCATCCAAAAATACTGAAATAGCACATAATTGTCAATTATACTCACTAATTGCCATTGCTAGCCATTTGAAGCCAATCTGGCCGGAAATGGATGATAAGAGCCAACAATAGCCACTAAAAGCCATTCCACTTAGTAAACATAAAACCTGCTGATAAATATTAACACGAGTCACTACTAGCCATTTGTAGCAATTTTAAGCCGATCTAAATGCTTATAGCCAGTAATAGCCACTTGTAGCCAGTTTCATCCAAAAATACTGAAATAGCACATATTTGTCAATTATACTCACTAATTGCCCTTGCTAGCCATTTGAAGCCAATCTGGTCAGAAATAGATGATAAAAGCGAACAATAGCCACTAAAAGCCATTCCAGGTAGTAAACATAAAACCTGCTGATAAATATTAACTCTAGTCACTACTAGCCATTTGTAGCAATTTTAAGCCGATCTAAATGCTTATAGCCAGTAATAGCCACTAGTAGCCAGTTTCATTCAAAAATACTGAAATAGCACATAATTGTCAATTATATTCACTAATTGCCATTGCTAGCCATTTGAAGCCAATCTGGTCAGAAATAGATGACAAGAGCCAACAATAGCCACTAAATGCCATTCCAGTTAGTAAACATAAAACCTGCTTGTAAATATGAACACTAGTCACTACCAGGGTGTTGAACCGGAACCGAACCGAACCGAAAACCGGAACAGAACCGTTATTTTTAGCCGAACCGGAACTGAACCGAACCGAAATCTTCGCCGCCATCTTGGAACTGAACCGGAACCGAACCAAAAATAAAATAAAACGGTAACCGGTTCAAAACGGTTCAAGGTAATATTTTTTTTGTATCACAAAATGAACATATGGGAATAAACAATTGGCGGCTGTATTTCTATCTGTTGATCGAATCGTCATATACATAATTGCAACGTATGATAAATTGTGGGTTTTCATGGCACCTTTGTTGGCACTATGATTAACCATGTGTCAAGTTGTCACGTGACGTCATGGTGTCAATACATGTTGTCAAGTAATGTCACGTGGCCTCGTGACGTCACGTAACTCACTGCGTTACATCGATTTAATTTGAGGAAGTCACTAGATGTATTAACCTTGTTGACAGCATGACGTAACATAACATCACGATTTCGCACCGAGAGTCACGTGACACCGTGACGTAAGCGATTTTCGTAACCCCTAGTCGAGTGCTCGGGTTAATGAGAATCAGCATGGCCAAACATTCAGGTAACGGCTCATGTCAATTAGATATGATAACCAATAGCCCAACACTAACAATATCTGAAGCTCAGCCCAAGCTTTTGCTTTGCAAACTTTTGCAGCCTAGGGCATGACTGTGATGAACACTGGCGGTATATAATTACGGTCAGATCACGTGGCCGCTTGTTCAAATTGCGAGTTGAGGAGATATCCACAGCTGTCTCTGTACTTTATTTTTTCTGCATCTGTTATTAGGGGAAAACTAATGGATGTTTCCGCAACCTATCAACGTCACGGGTTATTTCTTAACACTATTTATTGAAAGTACAAAAAAAAATGTTGCAAGATCAATTTTACATTATTGAGGCATTGAAACATTTTTTCGTTGTTGCTGAAGTATATCCGAAAGATGTCCCTGAGAATAGAAGTTTTGAAATGACTAAATGCGACATATTAATATGACGTTACATAGAACTTCACGTGTGTACGGAAGCAATACCTAAAAAAGGAGATATTTTAGTGACGTGAGAGCAGACTTGGACGTAGTTCAACTACTCTACTCAAACTACTGTAGTTTAACTACTTTTCCGAGTAACTTGGTAACTTTCAATTACAACTTTATTTGGGTAATTAGTAGTTTAATTTAACTACGTTTTTCAGGTAACTTCTACTCAAATTACTAACTACTTTCGAAATTTAATCCTATTTTTTTTTTCATCACAAAAGTTTGAGTGCAGAAATCAATAAGACGTTGGCAAATTAAGTGGTATTCACGAACAAGGGGCCCCCTCACATTCCGTTCCCACGCACTTACACTCGGCAGCCCTAGAAACTGCATCACAGGCGTCCTTGGGCCAAGGTGGCGACGACGAGCAGCCAAAACATAACACCGGCGCGCACGAACGCAGTCAGAGATGCTTGACAAGCCTTGGTCGGGTGTTGACCTAATCCGGTAATGCACGCAAACGCCGCGTTTCCAGCTGCAAACGTGAAAGACGAGGACACTCCGAGGATTGTTGTTTTCATGGTGTGCCTTTAGTGAGTTCTGACTCAAGTGGTAGGTTCCACGGTAGGCGCCACTGGAATGACTTCGCAGCTGGGCGCCTGTTCTCATGGTCGCCTCGTTGTCAGCGCATACTCCCTTGCAAATCCGGACTCCCCCGCGCACAAACGCAGACACGGATAATCCGTTCATGGGAGCACGTTCCCGCTTCCAGCTGCAACTGTACGAGCGCCGATGCTTGTTCACGTAACCCTTCGCGTCCTTCCGACCTTCCACGCCAGGGAGACCTCTTTGTTGAAATGTTTTACTTGTCAGGGCGCGTTAGGATACCGTAGTGGCCGGCGAGGATTTCGAGTCATCCTTGGGAGATTCTTTTGTTGGACCCAGCGTCAACGGCAAAAAAACATTTTTTTTTTTATGTGGCGTTGCTATAACATTGCAACGAGATGCGCAGTCGTCCGGATGATCTCATCGTCGTGGAGCGCGACTTGACCCCTTGACGGTCAGGTGCACTCGCTCGGCGAAATCTCCGAACGTCGTGAGAATAAAGAGGGGCCAGTCATAACAATCTCAACTTTCCGAAGAAAAAAAGAAGAAAAAAGGAGAATTTGTTATAAAAGACCCTCTAGCCGGGGCAAGCCTCACATGTTTCGTCATGGACACCAAAGATGCCGACACTCACTTACCCGACCCTGCACAGCCTGCTTCTGAAATTGAACGCTGTCTTTGCATCCAGCGCCACGGTGGAACGTCTTTTTAGCTTGACCGAGGACGTCATTAGAAGGAAAAGAGGAAAACTCTCCGATAACAACTTTAAAAGACAGTTGCTTCGGCGAGCGAATGAACTATTTTGGAAGTCATAAAATGACTGCATTTATTTCCGGCTCGCATGGTTTTTCACTGATAAAAACTTCTGTTCATTTTGCTGCCACAAAAACAAAAAAAATAACTTCGAAAGTAACTTCAAAGTAATTCGCTACTTTTTTACAGTAGTTAGTAGTTTACTCAATTTCTATTACAAATGCGTAATTTCTACTCTACTTCAACTACTTTTGGCATCGATACTCAGTAACTTAACTTAACTACCTTTTTTGAGTAATTTGTACATGTCTGCGTGAGAGGAACAGCCGAACGTTGGCAGTCGTTGTAAAGGCTCTGTTATACTCCGACGTAACGCGCGTGCAAGCGAACGCTGGCCGAAGTCGGCTACGTCACGTCAGTCACACCGCGCGCGTCAAAAATTTGACCTCTCTATACTCCGGCGGCCCTGGCGACTCCCGCGGCGTGCGGCGGTGGGTCGCCAGCGCGGCGCATGCGCAGAATCTGGCTACGAGGGCGCGTTTCCTGCGAGAGTGCGCCATTTCCGGTTCCTTTTCATTTCGAATAGCAGACGAGAATTCTCGCGCTTCTTGAGCGCCAAGTTCGAGCGATGGCGTGGACGTACCTTGCACGACTAAAACTCCCGCTTGCACTGTTGGTGCACCGCCTGCGCCGCAAGCGTAGGCGGTCATTGTACATACGGTACATCTTTGACAAGCGCACGGTCTACGGTACTCAAGCTTCCTCGTGTCGTAGACACACGGGCATACCTCGGCGAAGTCACTCACGAACTCGCTCACTCACACTCACTCACGCTCACCGCGTCATGGTGAAGGGCTGTGAATGACTTCGTGAACTCGGACGAAGTCGTGATGTGAAGGGGATGTGACTTCGTGAACGCGGAAGGAGTCGTGATGTGAACGGGCGTGACTCCGTGAACGCGAAAGAATCCGTGATGTGAAGGGGATGTGACTTCGTGAACGCGGAAGGAGTCGTGATGTGAACAGGCGTGACTCCGTGAACTCGGAAGAAGCCGTGATGTGAAGTGGATGTGACTTCGTGAACGCGGAACGAGTCGTGATGCGAAGGGGAGTGACTTCATGAACTCGGAAGGAGTCGTGATGTGACGGGGAGTGACCTCGTGAACTCTGTCGCACCCGTGATGCAGTGGTGAAGGACTTCGTGACTCTGGTGTATACACCAACTCAACTCTCCTACGTCACGCCGCGGTGGTGGCGCGCCGGACGCACTTCCGGTCTGGGGCGGTGGGCAGAAGTCTCCGTGCCAGACATGCGTTCGTGTGTTCCTTTGGAAGAAACGAGACAAAAAACCTGCCTTCTGGTCAAAATTCTGCGACGGGGGCTGTACCAAGAGAGTCTGGAAATGTTTGAAGATCAGTTTTCATGTCTTTCTGCCCCCTCCGTTCGTCCGAGAACGTGGATAGGAGCCGTGACAAGGGCAAACCAGACGCTGTCGAACTACGATTGCTTGTGCGGGCAACACTTTGTGGTCGCCAGATGTATTTGCTTTGTTCCAACATGAACAAGAGAAAACCTCCAAGTTGTCCGGACTACCCACGGGTTCAGTGCGTCTTCAAATTCACACGGCCGGCTGATCGTTCGAACTTTCGTCTGCTCTTTCAAACTTGCCTGCTTTTTGTCGTCTGCTCGTTCAAACAAAAGCGGCCCGTAGACCAAACTTTGACCCGGTGATTGCACTAAGAAGTAATTGCAGGCCTCAGAAGACTGAAGTAGGCTCCGTGTAAACAGTATATACAAGATGTTGGTCATTGGTACCGGTGGCCATCACCGACTTGATACGCTTGCTCTGTTCCCGCTTCCGATTTTCAGTATCGACGTCGATCATCGCCGCACCTTCTACGCTTTTGCAGCACGAGCGACGTCGCGACCGAAAATAGCTAGAAGAATCTCATCATGGTTTTGGCGTCCATTCTGCGGCGTTCATGCGAATGAATCGCCGCACGTCAAATTATTTACGGAAAGTTTAGCGGCGTAACGAGCCTTGATAATTTCGCTCATGTGATTAAAGTGGTAAGACATTGCGATGAGGACGTAGAATCGACAATTCCAAAGCGAAAAAGAGTACGCAGACTCACACAGACGCCGACAACGTGCTGACATTCGAATGGTTTGTTGACGCGGGATGCGGTGCTTCTTGCCCGTAGTGTACTCCATTGCGCATGGGTTCGAACTGTCGTCTGCTCTTCCAAACTTAGTTGCTTTTTGTCGTCAGCTCGTTCAAACGACAGCGGCCCGTAAACCAAACGTTGACCCGGTAATTGCTATAAGAACTAAGTGCAGGCCTCAAAACACTTCTAAAGGTTGGTTGGGGTAAGTAGGCTAAGTGTAAAAAGACACAAGAAGATGTTGATCATTGTTACCAGTGGCCATCACCGACTTGTAATGCCCGATTCTACTTGTTCAGTATCGACGTTCATCATCTCAGCTACGGTCCACGCTTTTGCAGTCCGAGCGACGTCGTGACTGAAAATGGCGAGCAGAATCTCATCGTGGGAGTCAGGTTTTAGCGCCCACTCTGCGGCGTCCACGTGAAATGAATCGCCACACGTCACATTATTCACGCTAAGTTTTTCCTCGTTAGTTTTCCTGAAGCCGCTTAAGTAGTCAGACATTGTTAGAAGAACGTAGAATAAACTATTCCAACGCGAAAAAGAGCACGGGGACTCCCATTGACGCCAACAACAACGCAATTCAATGGCTTGTTTATGGGCGACGGCGGGCTTCTTGCCCACCATCCACCGCGCGTGCGCGGCGCCGGTGGCGTCCGCTAGGGGCGCTCCATTGTCATAGAGATCAGTGGGCGCTCCGGTTTGTTTGTAAACATGAGTTGGTGTATACGTGATGTGATGGTGAATGAATTCGTGAACTGAATTTGTGATGTGATGGGGACTGAGTTTGTGAATTAGGAGTCAGGACTCAGGAGATGTCCGTATGGATTTGCTTGCGTGTGCGTGCTCTTCGCGACTGATAGCCGACTTGGCATTTGGTAGTGTCTGCAGCATGTTGGTGGCCTTACACGCACAAACATGCTGTGGCGGTTAGTATAGAGTGCAGACGGAGCAGAAACTTGGAAGGAATTTCTGTTAGAGCCCAGAACGAGATTCGTAGGGGTGGTCTGGTAACGTTTGGGGGAAGCAACTGCAGGGGGCGTTTGCTTTGGAGGACTTTGAGAGAGGATGTGACATTTTGCGTGTGCGACTGTGCGCGGCTTAAGAAATCGAAAATGGGGAAGGGACTGTGTATTGCAGACGAAGCGGCACCAGCGCTTCCCAGATGGGGATTGGAGGGAGGGGGGGGGGGGGGGGAGTTTGGACCGGCACAGACTCAGCGGCGACTCCAACGAGTTTGGCGGGCCTCCGCTCCTCTGCCCGATACTCCGGGCGTGCGTACCCGCGTCGCGTAGTACATGTGCAGCTTAGCGAACGTTAGGGGGGCTTTGTCTGTGCGCGGCAGACGTTTGAGCCTCCTGCATGGCCGTGGGGTTCCGTTTACGCGGCGGGCTTGGCGGCTCCTCCTTTCGGTGTATGTGTCTGTGTGTGTCATTGTGCGTGGGGGGCCGGGGAAGGTGTCGTCTTGCCACTGTGCTATTCTGCGACGGGAGGGTTTCTCTTCGCGTTGATTTCATCTGCGTGCGTCCGTGCGCCCATGTTTTTGTCTTTTGTAAGCGCGTGCGTGCGCGCACCCCTCAAGGAAACACAAATAAAACCGTCTTCCCGGGGCTTTTACGCGAGTACTGGTGTGACCCTAACTGGACTATACAATGTTTGTTTTCTCGCTCTCGCTTAATAACGCTTACATATATTCTATGATGCTGGTAATATGCGGCATACGCTCGTTTTTATCCGTCCTCAGGAAAAAGCGTGCGCTGGATTTGATCTGTTTCGGCCGCTTCCGGATTTTTTCAAACGCTGTTTAGCATCTAAGATCTCGGGAAGACTTGACGCTATTCTAGAAAAATCACGGACGTTTTCGGGCTTTATCCATATGCCAGAGAATTATGATAATTTTAAAAATGTGAGGAAGCAGCCGATTGGCATTACGGTTTGTAGCCCACGTTTCCTAACAAGCGCGCGGACATGTCCGTTGCAATAACAGGTGGAGAGGATTGTACGTGCTCTCAGGCGTTTAGGTGGGGGCTTCGCTTGATGTTGCCGATAATAGTTTTCATCACAGTCGTGCATATTCCTGAGTTCTTGAATTCTAGGAATACGAACTGAGTTCTTCGATTTCCCTTGAACGTGAATATTGACTAAAGAGGTTTTTGTTTCTGTTTATTTGAGCGAAAGTCAGCTACTGGCACGATACTTGTGTGTAAAAGCCGGACCCCATCAGAAATTATGCGACGAACACGTGGCGAAGCTCAATCCACTAAGCAGCCTAGCCTTACTCCGTGAACAGCGCTTCGAACGCGAAGGCGGAGTACGAGTGTTCAAAGATTCTTGATAAAATGACAAATCTTTTCCAAGGGAGGAGACAGATAGGCCGTCCCCATTTCTGAATTTATCTCTTTTTTTATGCTAGCTAGTTTTGCATACGAACAATATCGGCCATATTTTGCTGGAGTGCTTTTCGTTTAAAATCGAGACCACTCTTCTTACATAAGTGCTTAGACATTCGTCTCCTCGTTATTTTCCTGAGCAAGTGACTCATTCAAAGGTCTGCTGGGTTTTTTCAACAGCGTCGGAGCGATACGAATGGCTGTCACTTCGATCGGAAGTGAGAGCCCATCACACAGGACCACAAGCAGACCGCGATTGCGTTGTCATCACCGTCATCCTGCTGTTGCAAGCAGGCTACCAGTGAAAAACAAGGTGCGCGGTCGAGGTCGAAGTCAAATTCGAAGTAAGTGTTTATACGGCGTGCAAGTAGGGGTACCAAAACGTGTCTTCCGAGCTTGCGAACGTTATCGTGACCCATTGAAAAGAAGTAAATACGAAGAATGGCACAACAGTCAGCGGCAAACATAAAGGGCGCGCACAGAACGCGCGAAGACGAGACAGAAAAGCGCGCGCCATCATTGGTCAAAACGAGGTGTAAATAGCGGTACGTCAGAGCGTCTGAGGAGTAAACAAACACACGAGGTGCGCAAAGAGCTGAATAAGCCTGCGACCACCGCGCCCGGCGCGGTGGTCGCGCGTCGGGCGCACTTCCGGTCTGGGGCTGAAGGCGGAAGTCCCTATGTGAGACGTGTATTCTAGGGTTGTATTTAAAAAAAAAACCTCACAAAAACTTGCCTTCTCGCCAAAACTCCGCGACTGAGGTTGTACCAAGAGAGTCGAGAAAGGTTTGAAGATCAGTTTTCATGTGCTCGGTTCGTCCGAGAACGTGGATATGTGCCGTGGAAATGGAAAAACAGTCGCCGTCGGACCACGATTGCTTGGGCGGGAAGCAGTTTGGGTTAAATTCACGGATACTTGTTGTCATCTGATTTATTTGTTTTGTTCCGTCATGAAAGCGGGAATACCGCCAAGTTGTTGGGACCGCCTGCATGCGGACGTTCAGTGCGTCTTCAAGATCGAACGGCCGCCTGATCGCTTGAAACTGTTGTCTGCTCTTTCAAACGCTTCTGCTCGTCGTCTGCTCTTTTAGACGACACCGGCCCGTGGACCAAATGTTGGCCCGGTACTTGCGATAAGAAGTGAGTGCAGGGCTCAAAATACTTAAGTTTGAAAATTGGTAAGCAGGCTCGATGTAAAGAGTGGATACAAGGAGATGTTGATCGTTGTTACCAGTGACCATCAACGACTTGTTATGCCTCATTCACTTGGTCCGATTCTGCTTGCGATTTTCAGTATCGATGTTGAACATCTCAGCTACGGTTCACGCTGTTGTAACCCGAGCGACGTCATGACTGAAAATTGCGACCGAAATTTCATCATGTGAATCAGGCTTTAGCGTACCCTCTGCGGCGTCCACGCGGAATGAATCGCCGCATGTCACATTATTCACGCGAAGTTTTGTGGTGTATAGCGAGCCTCGGTAATTTTGCTGAGGCTGCTCAAATAGTCAGGCATTGCCAGGAAGACACAGAATCAACAATTCCAACGCAGAAAAGTGCACGGGGACTCACACCACCGCCGACAACAACGCAATTCAATGGTTTGTTTATCGGCGACGCGGCGAGCTTCTTGCCCACACCCCATCGCGCATGCGCGGCGCCGGTGGCGTCGGCGAGGAGCGCTCAAACTTGTTTGTAAACATGAGTTGGTGTATAAAATATAGTGGAAAAATGTTGTGAAATGAGGTGCCACTGAGCACCACGTTTTACATGCTCACGTCACGTCATATGTGAGTATATAACGTTAGAAAATTCATTTTTAAGTCTAGATACTTCTAGTCCTTGTCATTCGGAGAGTTTTCTCGGTAGGTAGCAGCCACCTGCATTACTGGTGTTCTCGCGGAAAGTGGCGCACTAGCTCCCAATCAATCGCACAGCGTGCCATCCTGAATGAAAGCAATGCCAAGGGGTGAAACTGGAAGACCCGGTCCTCTAATAAAACGCTTCGTAGAGATTCCCGCTTCAAGAACTTGCGTCCCATCAAGTTTCCGAGTCTATTATATTCACGAACACTGCCCCGTCGTACTTTAGCAAATGATTGACTCTTTGTCCAACAGATGTTTAGTCGAACTGTGGTAAAGTTTGAAGGTGGGCCAGTCGGTGTATAGTGCACAGTCTTGGAAGGAAGCAAGTAGAGGACAGACAGCGCTGTGTCACGTGTCGCTGTTCTACCTGTGTGTGTGTCCTTTTGCGCCGCGGTTCCTTTCATGTTTAGTCGAACGGAGCTTCAGATGCGTAGGAGTTTAACGAAATACGGAAACATGCCGCCCACAGGTATCGACATAGGTGTAGCGTGCCAAGTACGTTCAGCACATTGCGCTATTGTACTTATATTCAGTGACCGGTGAAGACCGCAGTGCAAGGCCTGCCTGCAGCGCGAGGTTTCTAGTCTCCGGGTCACCACTGCGCATCCTACTGTTAGAGCTGGTATACGTTCTCTGTGCCTCGACTCTCGAGGCATGGGTATTCCGCGCGCCCCGGCAACTTCGTCTTTTATTGATTTCGTATGCATGTTGTTTTCGTGGACCTGCGTCACCAGAAAAGCACAAGCTTGCAAGCGCAGCGAATGCTCGGCAGAAGGGAGCGAGTGCGCGCTGGGGGCTTCGAACTGCAGTCTTAAAGGGGCGATGCAACGATTTTTGTATTTTGCGCAAATACCGCTTAGGATGAATTCCTGACGTTAATGACCTGTGAAATACCCGTTCCTTTTTCACCACACGCAATCAAAGTCGCAGAGAAAAATTAAGAAAAACGAGCAGAGTTCACCCCCTCAACTCGCAGCCAGAACAAGCGGCCACGTGATCTGGAGCCGATTATATGCCGCCAATGTTGATCATAGCCACGCGCTGGAGTTGGCAAGGCACAGGACACGCGCTGAGTTCTAGACATTGTTATGGTTCGGTTGTTGTCGTCATTGCAGCGATTTGACACGGGTCATACCCGAATGCTTCTCCAGCTGTCGATTATCACGAGCCCAAATCGAGTGTCCACGCCATGCTCGGGTCCAATCTATGAGCCGCATTCAAATATCGTCACTTGGCGGTACTGCAACCGCCGAGCGACGTCATCAGGTTTTGCGAAGGAGAGATTGAATGAAAAGACTCGGTTTTGTCCTCGAAATTACAGCGCAACAAAGAGGTTTCTTGGTCAGTGGCGTTGCGTGCGAGTATCCTTGTGTCCCACTACTGCCAGTAAGCTCGTGTAAAGTGAAAATGAAAAGTAAAGTGAATACCTTTGCACCGCCCCTTTAACCAAGTTAAGAATGCAGTAAGCTCCGCATTTTGCGTGAGCCCACTACAGTATAATTAGGGCTCCGCGTTTTCGAATAAACGCTATGAAATCCGAAGAACACTTGCCGTCTAAACTTTTGCCGAATCGGGTTTATCCAAAAAAAAAAAAAAAACACGAATATTTGGGGCTGCCAAAAGTAATAACGCCGACAGGTCTTCATATTTCCCCGGAATTTAACACAAGCTTTACGTTTGTCATCTTTTCTAACTGCAACTTATGAACTTATCCCGTTATCATAGAAACGAGGTAGCTTCTCTTACGACCACAGTCGAAGACTCTCATATGAAAAGGCTGATTTACTAAATTCGCAAACTGCTGTTTTCTAAATTTAATTCGCACCACCGAAGAAGCCGACAAACTCCGAATTTTGTATACCATTAAAGAAAGCTCCGAGAAACACCTCGAATTCATTGTAAAAAAAATTGCACTGGCTTAGCTCGGCTATGCCAGGATATACGTAGCGTAAGCTTAGGTTCAGCTGGTTATTCTTAGCTTTCCTGGTTGTCTAGGCTTACCTTGATTATCATACTTACCGCTGCTTCAGTGACACAGACGGTTTACGGATTATGTGACTACTTCGGTATCCGATGAGTTAAGCTTCTCCGCTCTTCTTATTGCGGAGGAGGCGCCGTGTAACCGAGCCTTCGGTTGCACGTCAAAAGATCCCCAGATGGTCCAAATTAATCCTCCGCTGGGGCGTGCCAGATGCCCGTCGTTGGTTTGGCAAGCTGTGCGCCGTGTTATGTATCAAGCAACCAAGCTGCCGCCCAGAACAACCGGACAGCGCGAGCCATGATCTCGAGCGGGTCCATGCGCGCGGCGCGTGCATCGGGGACTGACACGTGTGACGTCACTGCTCCTCGCGCATACGCAGCACGGCTCGCCAAAAGCCACGCGAAACTGCTCAACCTCGGCCGGTGTAGCCTACGCTACAAAATAAACTCCGAAGAACACGCTCCGATTCTATTCAAAAATGAACTCCGAAAATACAGTACGCTACATATAATACGAGTCTATGCGCAGCCAAACCCCGGCGTAAAACAACGAGCGCGAGGCGCGCGTGAGTCGCACGCCTCGCCTCGGTTCAAAGCTGAGAAAAGTGGAGTCGACCACCATCATTAGGTATCTCGGCTGCATTTCGCTCAAAGTCGGTCGAGCGGCACGAACACGCTTAAGGCCGGTTCAGACACTTGCGTTTGAGTGCGTTTGACTGCGTTGCGTCGAGTGCGGAAAGCTAGTCACCGGCACATCTGTGCTTCGTATGAAGCATGGAATCCAATCCAAGAAATCATCTTGGCACGCGATATAAGCAGCAGGGATGTCCTGGTTTCTCGCTGCCGCAACGCAGTCAAACGCAGTCAAACGCAACTGTCTGAACCAGGCTTTAGAAGTAAACATATTGCTTTGAGGTGAATGATCCAGTGAGTGGTTTCATTAATGATGAGGTCTGCAGGTCGCCTCTTTAAGAGGTTTTTCAGGGGAGGCACTTACTTTTTTTATTTATTTGTTTAACTGGCATACCCTCGGGGCCATCGGCATTACAGATTTGAGCGGGAGTTAGGAGAGAACAGAACAAAGCTGTACACTTTGGAGCTCAGTCTGAGCTGTATAGATTATTTACGGCAATTTTAAACATATAGTAAGTGGCAATTGTGGCAACGGATGTGGGAAGGTAGTTCCAGTCCACTGAAATATTTGGGCATGAATGACTCTTGTTTTGGAATGTCTACTTTATATATATGTGATGAAATCCGTGACAAAATATTGGACGGGTGATTCAGAGGTCGGTTGTGAAGTATTGCGTTATTATGGTATCTCTTATGAAAGTGACATCATCGCGCTATTTAACGACGTAAAGTGAGGTAGGCAACGATAGGCTGGTTGCCATGGATCCTAATTATTAAGATAAAACACACAGAACAATTTTGTACTGATCGAACGACGGTTTAGCGAGCGAAACCTGGCCCATGACGTTTCATCGAATGACACTTTAGCGAATGGCGGCGTTCATTTGACCGAATAGATAAAATGGAGGCCGCCGCCGTCCTGTTTTCGAGCTTGCCGAACCTTTGGCGATTGACGCTCGAACTTGAGTTCATATTATTTTCCCCAAACTATAGCAAAGCACCCCTTGCTATCGTTCCGAACAGACCGCCTGGCGCGGTCTGTTTGGATGCCCAGTTTGCCGCCCCTACAAATGCCTAAACGTCGACTCGCGTTTGTGATCTCTATTCGCTAAAATGTAACTCGCTAAAACGTCTTCGTTCATATAGTATGAACTCTTATTAATGTTTGTAAGATGTTTCACAAAAATCGTGCACGCAGGTTCGTGTCTGTCTCCTTTTTGCCCCCTCGGCGAGCGGTCGTTGGCAAAAATATAAGCGCCTTCTTTTTTTTTTCGTAGAAAAAACCGTGCTCAACAAAAGTAAAAAAAAAAAAAAAAAAAAAAAAAAAAAAAAGGCAGTCCAGAAGATTTTGAGGTGGGGTCACCTCCACAATCACAACGCCGACAACCAGGCGCAGTCTAGGGAGCTTGTAATACCGCTCGCCGACAAACCAGCAGCCATTTTGGTTCTGGGCATCCGTGGGGCTTATACACACGCATAGACACACACTGACACACACATCTGGAGCCGTCAGCGCCGCTGCGAAAGAACTTCGAGGATGGCTGAGAGCCGGAGGCAGTGGCGGTGGCCGCGGCTGCAGGGGCCGACGCCGCTTTCCGTGACCTCGGTGACTCGGTGAATGGCTGTGACTCGGTGAACGGCTGTGACTCGGTGAAGGGCCGTGAAGTCGAACCGGTCGAACGCTGTGTTTGGAGATTTATGTTTGTCCCTTGTCCCTCTTGTTCCCCTTCTCCAGGGATTATTTTCATCGGTCGAACGACTTCATGAACGGGATCAGTTCACGGACGTGAGGGGAACGACTTGCTGAATTCGATGAGCTCGTGATGGGACGGTGAGCGACTTCGTGAATTCAGAGTTGGCGGTGATGGGATGGGGAATGCTTCATGAACTCTATAGGATTCGTGATGTGACGGTGAAGTACTTCGTGAACTTGACGGATTCGTGAAGTGACGGTGAATGATTTTGTGAGTTCAGAGATTGCGGTGACGTGATGGGGATGAGTTTGTTGTCCGGTTGAACTCCGTGATGTGAATGGCGGTACTTTTGGACGTCGGTGTACTTTGTGATGTGAAGGGCCGTGAATATTAGACATCGGTGTGCTCTGTGATGTGAAGGGCTGTGACGTTTGGACATCGGTGTACTTTGTGATGTGAAATGCCGTGACTTTTAGACGTTGGTGTACTCTGTGATGTGAAAGGCTGTGACTTTTGGACGTCGATGTACTTTGTGATGTGAAGGGCTGTGACTTTTGGATGTTGCTGTAATTAGTGATGTGATGGTGAGTGAGTGGGTTCGGAAATGCCGACCTATGCACACGGGTGAGGACGAATTCCCTCGATGAGTTTCTCCACGACCGAGTCGGATTCTTCGAACATTGCGCCACACGCAGTAGTGCTCCCGACGCCTGCCATTGCTCGTATTCGCCGCGCTGCCCGCGCGAGGGCTGCCGGGAGCCAGCGCGTGATGCATCTTGGTCCGGCGTCGCCGGCGCGGCCGGCGCGGAATACGGCATGCTCCTTTTTGGCGTCGAGGCGGTCAGGCTGCGTCGAACGCCGCCGGTCGCGTCGGTTACGCCGCGACGCCGGAGTATAGAGCGTCGGGTTTTCGCCGACGTGACGTCGCTGTGACGCGCTCGCGCGCGCGCACGCGTTACGTCGGAGTATAACAGAGCCTTGAGTCTCACACGAGCGTCGTTCTCAAGTTATTGCCCAAGTTTCGACCCCTCTGTATTTTGTTTAAATGAGCTATAACATATTTCTATACATTACTAAATACTACTCAGGATCAGTCCCTAACGTTAATAACTGATTGAACTTGGCTTTGCTCATTTTTCTAGGCAATGGTAGTCGCCGAAAAAATTAGAGAAATATGAGCATCGTTCATCCCCTCAACTCGGAGCCAGAAGCGGCCACGTGGCCTGGTGCCTATCTTATGCCGCCAACGTTAATCATACCCCCGCGATGGAGCTCTAAAGGAAGAAAACGCGTGCTGGAGCTCCGGGCATTGTTAGAGTTCGACTATTCTCATCACCACAGAGGTTGGGCACGAGCCACTACCCAAGTGTCCACCGAGGCATTGATTGTTACGAGCCGATGTACGGTGCTCACACAGTTCTCCTGTCCAATCCATGAGTCGCGCTCGACTGTTGACGTGGTTTTGATCCCACAGTTACAACATCAATCTTTGAGAAGGAAAGACTAAAAGGAATAGTCTCGTTGATGGGCGTCCACAGAACTTTTTCCAGGGGGGCGGGGGGGGGGGGGGGGGGGGGGGGGGGCACCCGTGCACATAAAGGGCCGGGGAAAGGCGGGGGGGGGGGGGGTTAAGAAATTGCCGAAGATGCGTGATTTCCGGTGTAAACTTCAAGGATAAAAAAAAAATTAGAAACGGCAAGGTAAACTGCCAGGCTTAAAAAAGAGACTGGATTTTGTTATTGAACAAAGCGTTAAGTTTAATTATTCAAAATGAAAAAGAAATATTACAAATATGTTGGCAACAAGAATGCCAAGTCTCTGTGAACGTGGGTTCGCGGCTCACGCGAACTGATGACCAGCACACAACACAAAATGTTCACCAACATGCGACTGTAGTTAGTCTTCCTTGAATAACAGCTGCAGACGCCTTGGATTTTTCTGGGCAAATTACGTGATTACACGGGTGATAAAGTCGTCCTTGTGTTCCATTACACGCTCCCGGTGTACGCTCATCATACAAAGGCCGTCCAGCCTATCGTTCCTCATAGTTGAACGTAGCCACGTCTTCACTCTCCTTAGTGTACTGAACGAGCGTTCGACAGTGCAGGTGGTAACTGGTAAGGCAAGAGCCACCTCGATGGCGTTTGCGACAGCGGGAAAGAACGTCTTTGCCTGTAGCAGAAGTTCGGGATAAGTTATTTCTGAGCAGTCCCCAGTTCTGTTGAGCCACATCTCGTACCAAAAGATGCCCTCTTCCTTGAAGTTTTCGATGCCGTAAAAGCCTTGGAGTTCATCGGCGAGAACAGCAAACTCAACGCGACTCAAGTGCTTCATTCTTGCTGGATGCAGCTGGAGAAGTCTGTAGCTCTTCATGTTGCTTTCAGAAAAGCGGCGAGCCAAAGAAGCATTGAGAGAGTCCAAGTACGGCACATATATTGCCACGCGGTAATACTCTTCCGGCAACTGTATCCCGTAGTTGTCTCGGTGGGCCTGCCGTGAGGCTTGTCTGGGTACAGATATCAACACGCCTAGATGATTGGCCGCTTCACTTGCTGTCTTCATGATATCCGAGAACTGCTCTTCAGCGTTGGTCCGGTGGCCGCGAAAAATATTCTGCAGGGTTGTGTACAGAATGGAAATTCATGGATACACTCTGCAAAACGTTCGTAACGGGTTCCAGCCGTGCGCTGTACTTCGCGACAATGTGCAAACAGACGATGAAAGATGAGCTCGTTGTTGCGCAGTGGAGGATATGAGCGCGTTGCCTCGTTGCAGCATTCGAGCTTGATTCCATTGATGCCAGGTCCTCGAGCGCTTCAACTATGGCCACGTAATGCTCAGAGAAGATCCGAATTGACTTGTATTTTGCAGACCACCTTGTTTCACACAGCATCGGAATGTTGGGCACCAATTTCCTTCGGAGCACGCTCTCACGGAAGAAGTTTATGGTTTGTTTGATGACCCCTATCGTGTTTCGAATTTCAGACACCTCGTTCAGATCGTTGATCACGAGATTGAGTTTCTGACTTGCGCAGTGGAAGAATAGTGCCTTAGGAAGCTCTTTCTGTATTATTCTGTTTCCTCCAGCTTCTTTTCCAGCCATTGTAGAGCATCCATCGTATCCCTGTCCAACGAGGTTCGACAGAATCAGCCCGGCATCCTTCAAAAACTTAAAGATTGTAGCGGCGATGCAAGCGGAGTTCAGTTGTTCCAGCTCAAAAAATCCCATAAACTGCTCCCGAACGAATGCCTCGGTTCCCGCCTTGTCAAGTTTCAAGTTTCAAGTTTCAAGTTTATTTTTCTCTTCAATGAAGAGTGGGAGGATGGGAAAAAAGCAGTAGGAACTGCTTGACAGAGTCCCGCGCTGTCAAGCAGTTCCTACTGCTAAAGCGAATGCCTATAGACAGCTGTTCTGTTCCTCCAATGCCCGCCGTTTCGTCCGCAAGGACGGAGAAAGCCAACGCTGTGTTAGCTTCGGACACAATTTGCTCTCTCAGGATGTCGCCACAGATTGTGATGATCTCGTTCTGGATCCGGACAGAAGTATATACTTTGCGTTGCCAGCACAAGAAGCGAAGTGCTCCTGAAGTCGAGCATCTCCAGCTTCCACCCGAAAATCAAGGAAATCGTTGAAGACTCCACTGTCAGACTGATTCCCGCGAATAGGCAAGTCATGCGTTGCGCAAAAGATGATGGTGGAAACTATGGAAATAGTTTCTCGCGGTTCTTTTCAACTTGGTGATGCTGCAGTGCTCTGTTCAGCTGCTGTGCAACGGGTAGCTGCTTGCTCATCATTACATTCCTAAAGTCTTGTGAGGCTGCCATTGCTTCCTGGTGCCATTGGGACTTTACGTGATCCCTGCACGCCTCATGCATCTTTTTGTAGTTCACGAAAGCACGCACGATAAAGCTATACCTTGAGTGCCGCGGTGAACATTCAGGGGAAAAGTGACGCAGTAACGGCAAAGGGCGCCTTTCGCTGTCGCTGAGAACGCAAGCCAAGGGGAGTAATCTGCCAGCCATTGGTAGCGGAAACTTCTCTTGACAGATGTTACATCTTTCTTAAAGTCGTACTTAACATCTGGCGTCCATGGGTCAGTAAGAAGGCGTAACTTCAAAGAGTCCGGGATGCCCGTGTGTTTAGCTTTGTCTAGAAACTCACCCAAGTCATAATTATTAAAGACCCGAGTTGCTTCCTTGCTGGTGTCACCTTGGTTTAAACCCAAACAAGGGGAAGGAAAATCATCGTAGCTTACTACGTCGTGGGAGCTCACCGTTGGTGCAGTCCCTCTCGTAGACTCGACGATGTCAGCTGCGGTCTGCTGATGAAAGCTTGCTTCACTTTGGTCAGATGTGGCAACGTTGAAACATGTCACACCAGGATCTTCAGCAGGACAACTTGATAACACTTCGACACACATCCGCTGACGCTTGAAGAAGTGTCGAATGTCCATTGTTTCGGATCGCGCTAGGCAAAGGTGACTAGAGAGTGCCTCGTGGGAGATGGCGAACAGGCGAAATGGACGGATTGATTGTAACGGACACAGTGAACAGTCATAGCGGGCAGTAGCTTACGTATTTGGAATCGTTGTTTGTTCAATTCTTCACTCCACGCCAGCAAATCCCAGCACAGCGTACAGAACAGCGAAGCCCGCGCAGTACCGGCAAATTGCAGTCGTGTCGATGACTATGCGGCTACCCTGGCGTTTTTGTTGATTGCATT